>NW_018164803.1:116367-134140 GCF_001263595.1 Phalaenopsis equestris
AATAATAATAATAATAATAATAATAATAGAAGAAGGAAAATGCGCGTATACACTAATACACATCAATATCGAGTTGTGTGGTGGAGTGAGAAATTTTTGGAAGTGCGACATAAAAATTTCTTCTCCTAGGTTTTTTTGTTCTTTTGCGGTCGCTTTCCATCTACCCTTTCTCTCTTGTGACTGAGGCTTTTGTTCTTTTGCGGTCGCTTCCCATCTACCCTTTCTCTTTTGTGACTGCGGCCGGAGGTTCCACCACAATGAGATCGTCTCCTCCCCCTAACTCATTTAAAAAAACCTTCAACAAGATTCACTCGAACTCCTTAAACAAGTTCCTTACTATTGGGAAGTTGCTCGCAATGGGTCTCTTCTCGGTAGGGTTGTTAACGATCTAAGACCTGATTTCGAGCCAAGCTTGGTCTCCCCAAGGTAAGTTCCAATTGCTCTGTATGAATGATAGTTTCTTCTTGATGAAGTTCTCTTTTCAAGAAGACTTTGATTTAGCTTCGATCGGTGGTCGTTGTTTTGTCTTCGGTATACATTTATTTTGTAGAAATGGTCTCTTAAGTTCAGCCCACCAAAGGGGAGCTTTCCTCTATTTCATTGTGGATTAAGATTCTTAACCTTCCTCTTTGATGTTGGAACTTACATGGTATCTAAAAAATAAGTAGCAAATAGTTGTGGATGCTTTCACTATTAATAAGTCTCTTTAATCGAGTATGTGTACTGAATTTTTAATGGTTCTTCCTTTTCTGATGAAATTCTTCTGAAATTGGATGGTAAAGAGCAAACCCTAGCTATTCAATGTAAATGGAAGCCTTCAAATCGTGTAAGGTGTCACTCATTTTTTCACGATTCTTCTAGTCCTATCAATCCTATCACCTCTTCCACCTTTTCACCAGTTCCCTCTTCCTCTTAAGCCTAAGAGGGGTAGAGGCACTACTCATGCTAGGCATAAGGTTTAACGCTCCCAAGCCCCTTCTCTAGTTAACCATGCACTTGCCAAGCCAAAACTCAACTCCTTCTCCAACTCTTCTTTTGCAGCCTCTCACCCAAATTCCTCAGCCCGTTTTATCCCAAGGACCCCTAACCAAAATTTGCCGTAAAATCTAAACCCAAACCCTTTATCAGATACTTCAAACAACATCCCCATTCCTCCTCCCTCTCCCCCTCCTCCCTCCTCTACTCTCAACAACAACAATTCCAAACCTCCCGAACACTCTTCACTCTTTAGCGCCCTCTAAAACCAACATGTTTTCCAAATTTAGCCACATCATATGTCCGAAGGTTTCTTGGATTGGACCGGTTTTTATACTATAGGAACCTAATCCCACAACATAACCTAAACAATTGTTTTTTGCATTATGGAACACAAAACTCTTCAAAACCATATTTTTGTTCCCTTATATTTATTTTCTTACTCATCGTTTCCTTATGAAGGATATTTCAACAACTTTCATAGCTCCTCTACTGGCAAGATTTGGGTCAAGTACAGTAGTGCAAAATTATATTTTAATTTTTGCAACATTGAAAAGCAAGCGATCAATGTTATCATAACCAACAGTTCACATAAAGTCAATATAACAATTATTTATGCAACCAATCCAAATCAAGAAAGGGAAGAACTCTAGAATTCCATTTCACACTTTCAAATTTTGTCACTGGTCCTTGTATAGTTCTTGGGGTTTGTTGCATGTCTCAAAATGAGAATATTGGTGGCAAGCTCCTTCCCTCCAACAAACTCAAGTCTTAATGAATGTTTGCTATTTCTAAGGCTTTCTCATATTGCTTCTAAGGGCCTTTTCTATAACTGGTCTAATCTCAAAGCAAAAACTTTATCTCATGCAACCTGGATAGGATCATTGCTAATGATGCTCGATTCTAGGCCTATCCTGAATTTGTTAACTATGTATCTTCCCCCACTGCTCTTATTATTCTCCTCTCATCTTGAACTCCCTTGATCCTATAAAATCAAGTCAAGGTACATTTTCAATAACTTTTAGTTGCACTTTCAGGAATACCAAAACTTGATCCTTAATATTTGGTTCATTAAATTCCAAGGTAACCCTATCTTTTCTCTCACGCAAAAGCTTAAATCCCTTAATTAGGATTAAGAGCAAATTCTCTCTCATTTTATCAGCAATTCTCATGTCATTCAAGGTCATCGATGATCTCTTCTACTGTTATGCTTCTTGTGTTACCCAAAGAGCCAAAGCTTGTTGCCTAAAAAAGGCAATGATGACCTCAAACTAATTTCCAAGATTAGTGGGAGAAAAAATATAAAATTTTCTCTTACATCTCTTCCTCTGCTTGCTCTTTCACTAATCATACTCACTTTTCTGTGGTTGCGAATTAATTTTAAACTTGTATATTACATGTGTTGATCCTGTCAATACTTGGGACCTCATCAGAATAGATAACTCATTTCCCAACCTTCTGCTCCCTTAGTTGACTACCTTGGTTACTCAAGAAGAGATTACACATGTTATTTTGCTGCCTCGCCCACCAAAACCCTAGGGTCAGATGGTCTTACTACTAATTTATTTATACATAATTGGTACCTTTTAAACACTGTCATTTTTCAGATCCTAATACCCGAATGCAAAAAGTACAGTTGTGTTAGATAATAGATAGCCAACAAAATTTTTTGCCAAAAAATCATAATATAAATCTTTTAAATAATTATGTGAATGCTTGGGCGTCCCCTCGAAGTGTGTTATATAGCCTAAATATAGTGAAAAGTGTACAAGGGCTGCTACACCAACATCTAAGTGTAGTGTAAATTAAGTAAAGGTTCTCATATTATGGACAGAGGAGGGCAAATAAGTTAGCCTCAGAAATGTTATTGGAATACAACACTCTCACAGATAAATTAATGAAATTAATAGATATTATGGTTCATAGGAAAATAAATATCTTATGCATTCAAGAAACAAAACAAGTTGGAGAAAAATGTTAAGTAGATTTATATTTTAGGTTTTAAACTTTGTTATTCAGATAAGAGTAACACTAAAAATGGTGTATGTGTAATTATAGATAAGTGATTTAAAGATAATGTTATAAAAATTAATAAAATTGGACATAGAATTATAGCCTTAAAGATCATTGTTGATACTGAGATTTTTAATATTATAATTGCTTATGCTTTTGAAGTAGGTTTAGATATAGGTTTAAGAGAAAATTATAGAATGGCATAAAGGAATTAATACAAATGATATCTCTCGAAGAAAATTTTTTATTGGAGGAGATTTAAATGAAAATGTTTGTGAAGTGGTGGAAGATTTTAGAAATATTCATCGTAGATATGGTTTTGGAGTGATTAAGGAAGAAGATATATCCATATTTGAATTTTCTTTAGCTTATAATTTTGTTATTACCAATAATTTATTTAAGAAAAATAATGAGCATATTGTTTCTTATAAGAATGTTTCTAATAAAGCACAAATTTTTTTCTTATGAAAATTTAAGTGAGTGTAAGGTTATTTCAAGTGAAAATTTAAGTGCACAATTAAGAGGAGTTGAAGAATAAAAAAACTAGTGAAATATTATCATAAAATTAGATGAGGGTGCTTAAAAGTCACTAATAAAATTATTTTTATGAGTAAACTTCAATATTTCACAATTTAGGATGTTCATGATAAAACTAATTCTATGTGGGATAAAGTAACAAACACTATTAAACAAGTGACAATAGATATTCTTGGAAAATCGAAAGGAAAAATTTTTATAAATAAAAAAAATAGTTTATAGTGGAATAATAATGTGTACGAAAATAATATAAGAAATTTTTTATAAAAATTGGTTTAAAAGATATACATTGCCTCATAGGGAGTTTAAAAGAACTATTTGTGATACTAAGAGCTCTATTTTTAGTGATCTTTATAATAGATTAGATACTAAAAATGATAAAAAATTTTATGCATAAACTAGACAAATAAAAAGAAAATAAATGTAAATATTTAATTCAAGTAAAGTGTATTAATGATGTAAATTAAAAAGTGATTTTCTTAGAGGAAGATATTTAACATCGGTGTTCGAAATATTAGAACAAACTTTTTAATGAAGTTTTTGAAAATAGTATCGACTTAATGATCTTAACTTTGTTAATAATAATAAAACTTTTATTTTGTCGTTGCATTAGTAAAAAGGAGTTGAAGAAGCTTTATGGAAAACCAAAGGTGGAAAATCAATAGGATATGATGATATTATAGTTGAAGTGTGGAAATATTTACGAGATTTGAGATTTTCTTAGCTTGATATTATTTTAAAAATTAAAAAAGATGCCTTAGGAGTGAGAAAGAGTATTTTGGTCCCCTATTTTTAATAATAAAGGGGTTGTACAAAAGTGTGTTAATTATAAAGGAATTAAGTTAATGTGTCATACATAAAAATTATGGAAGAGATTAATTGAACATAAGAAATATGTTATATTAAGATTTCTCATAAACAGTTTGGAGTTATGCTAGGAAAATTTACTATAGAAGTTATACATTTATTAAGATGTTTAATGGAAAAGTACAGGGGAAATAAGGAGGATCTACATATGCTTTTTTTTATTTAGAAAAAAAACTTATGGTCTTGTTCCACGAGAAGTTCTCTGGGGAGCTCTAGAAATTGATATGAATTATATTAAAGATATGTATACTAGAGTTTTTACTTAGTGTTCGAATGGAAAGAGGATTGACCAAGTATTTTCTTATTTCAGCTAGATTACATAATGTATCAGTTTTAAGCCTATATTTTCTTGCTTTAGTTATGGATGCTCTTACTGCACATTTACATGAGGATGTAAATTTGTGTATGCTTTTTACTGATGATACCCTTTATGTGGATAAGACTAAAGAAAGAGTACAAGAAAAACTTGAATTATGGAGGTTTACATTGGATTCTAAACGCATTCTTAGTATATATAAAACTAAATGCATGGAATGTAATTTTAGTTGTAGTAGATCTGGCGGTAGAATTGCAACTATCGGCAATCAAATCATTAAAATGTATGAACGCTTTAGATATCTCAAGTCTATTATTCAAAGTGATGATGATATAGATGGGGATATTATTAGTAGAATTCAAGTTGGTTGGTTGAAGTGGAGGAATGCATTGGTCTATTGTGTGATAGAAAAGTAGCACTTGGACTTGAACAAACATTTTTAAGATGGTGGTGAGACCTACATGGTGAGACCTACGATGCTTTATGGTGAAGAATGTTGGCCTTAAAAAAATAAGCATAAAACTAAGTTAAGTGTTGTTGAGATGAGAATGCATAGGTGTGACACTTAAGAGACAAAATGCAAATCAAATGTATTTGTGAAAGGGTTAGTGTAGCTCCAGTGGCAGACAAGTTGGTTGGTTGAAGTGAAGGAATGCATTGAAAAGTGTTGCTTAGACTTAAAGAAAAAATTTATAAAATGGTGGTGAAACCTGCAATATTTATGGCACAAAATGTTGGCCTTTAAAAGTGAAGCATAAAACAAAGTCAAGTGTTGCTGAGATGAGAATGCTTAGGTGGATGAGTGACTTGACACTTTGAGACAAAATGAGAAACGAATATATCCGTGATAGGGTTGGTGTAGCTCCAGTGGCAGACAAGATTAGAGAGAGTGGTCTTAGATTTTTTTGTCACATTAAACGTCAACCATTTGATGATCTAGTTATGAGAGTAATATTTTAGATTTGACTTATGTTTTAGACAGTAGACCTAAAATACTTGATTATTTTGTAAAAAAATGATATTAATTTATTAGGATTGATGTAGCCGACCCCACTTAGTGGGATAAAGGTTTTGTTGTTGTTGTTGTCCAATAGTGGGGTACTCTTTTTTCTCTTTTTTCTCATTGATCAAAAGTATAAATCTTGGTTTTCCTTTTTTGTTGAGGATGACAACATAAATCTTCTCTAGGATTCCTAGATTAATTGCAAAGACCATTCTAGTTTGTTAGTTCTTCATTCTTTTGATGCTTTGCATTTCTCTCAGGTAGACACTCTCAATTTACGTATTAATTTAACTGGCTGGAGGATTAACTTAATACATATGTATCATTTGGATGGTTATAGCAATATTCTTATCCCCACTCCTAATCAGCTTGACTGTCTCAATTGGACAAATATTGACAATATCTCATTTAAAATGATATGTGAATTGCTTCGGCCTAGTTGTAACATTGTGGATTGGTACAAGCAAATTTGGCATAAAAGGTTTACATTTAGATATTCTATGTACTCTTGGTTAGCTGCTCATAAATCCCTAAAAAACTGTTGATTTCCTTATCTTTATAAACATACTAGCTAACCCTACTTGCTTGATTTATCATACTAAAAATGAAACTGTGAACAACTCTTATTCTTTCTCCGATGTAATCCTGAAAGGGTGGCTACCCTAAGACTTCAATATTTCTTCTTAGTCCAACCTTTCTCCAAATTTTGGATTATACATCAAATATCCAAAACAAAAATAATAATAAATAAAACCTCCGTCGTACAAACCATATTTGGCTATCGTCAAAAGCTTTGGAGTTGGATCTGATAACTTAAGGAGCCGTGCAACGGATCATATGACGGAGGGATGGAGGGGTTGCGGGGAAGGAGATTCGGTGGAAGGAGAGAGCGGCTGACATTGTTTGGATAATTTTTTGTCGCCATTGAGATTTTTGATAGAATGTTGGAGAGAAAGAAAGGAGGCAGGCATATGGGTGCTATAATCCTACTTTTATCTTTGTGAGATTTGCATATACCTACAATCCAATTAATATGTATTAATATATCAATCACCTAATTTTAATTTTTACTCACAGACAGTCAACATATGACTAATCTTTGGGAGATTTCTATGAGATTTTAATATATCATAGAAATCGTTTGTTCTATACATAAAAATCAAGGTTTAGATAGTTGATTTTGTAATACATAAGAATTGGGTGGTAGGTATGTAAAGCAGCCTTCTACTTTTATCAAGGATATTTTATTGAGAATTTGAAAAATGAATGAAAGAGATCGCATGATTTATAAATAGTAATATTTTACTCAGATATTTACCATGAAATAATCATAAAAATTGTAGTGGTCGTATTCATAGATGGAGATGTATGGCCTAAAACCGGCATGTGCTTTGAAACTTAAATGAGCTGGTTTTCCTAAGAAAGTACCCGTGCATTTACGAGATCAGACATGCCGAGAATTTTAGGGTGCTTAACGTCACTATCCGATTATTTTGTTTTATTTTTTTAGGTGATCAAAACTCTCTTGAGCCTTGTTTTTTATTTTTAAAACTTTATGAAAAAATTAGAGGTTTTACACAAGTATACGTGTCGTACCAGTAACATCAGATTATTGAGTCTGGATTATGTATCCCACAGAGAATGCGGTAATTGAGCTTAAGAAAATTTCTAGCTTACTATAACGAGTCTTAGCCTGGAAATAAAGTTAGTTTAAGTTGTGTTTACTATTCCTACTAAAATATCGTTAATCCTATTGTTTTACTCTTAAGGGAATTCTACTAAAGCTAAATAAAGTGGGAAAATCAAAATATAAAAACTACCCTTCCCTTGCAATGACATAAGCAGTGTGTAGGATTGGAACACTTATAATATAAATTGTACCTAGTGAAAAATAGGAGCAATCATCTTCTTTACCCTCTCCCAAGTTTATAATGAAGTTTGGTTCAACTTGGTTAGTGTTTCTGCTTGTCACCCTCAAAACTCCAATTTGAACTCATCAAAGCGTATTTCCCTATCTATTTGCATTGCTCTATGGACTACTTTTCCTTCACCCACTAGTGCAATGTGATTCTTCCTAGTTGTTCATGTTATAGCTCTTTCGAGTCTTTATGGGTTCACTACAAATTTTAATATATCATTTGGATAGAATGATAAGTAAACTAAGCACAAGGGAAAACCATTACTTTAATGAATTAAAACTATTCTAAAGCATCCTAATATCCTACACGTCCAACTAATTCATCGCAAAAGAAAAGTATAAAGGAACTACTCACACTGCATGAAGAAAACACTACAATTCATCATCTTATAATAAAGCAAATTAAAAAGAAAAAGAGTTTGCAAATAGTACAAGTCAATATAGAATACAACACTTAACCTTCTCCCTGAGAAAAGAGGTGAAAACTCCTCCTCAAGTGATCTCTTAATGCTCCCTGCACTTCGATATTTACCATGAAATAATCATAAAAATTGTAGTGGTCGTATTCATAGATGGAGATGTATGGCCTAAAACCGGCATGTGCTTTGAAACTTAAATGAGCTGGTTTTCCTAAGAAAGTACCCGGACATTTACAAGACCAGGCATGGCTAGAATTTTAGGGTGTTCGACGTCACCATCCGATTATTTTATTTTATTTTATTAGGTGATCAAAACTCTCTTATGCCTTGTTTTTTATTTTTAAAATTTTATGAAAAAATTAAGGGTTTCATACAAGTATACGTGTCGTACCAGTAATATCAGATTATTGAGTCAAGATTATCTATCCCACAGAGAATGCGGTAATTGAGCTTAAGAAAATTTCTAGCTTACTATAATCAGTCTTAGCCTGGAAATAAAGTTAGTTTAAGTTGTGTTTACTATTCCTACTAAAATATCGCTAATCCTATTGTTTTACTCGTAAGGGAATTCTACTAAAGCTAAATAAAGTGGGAAAATCAAAATATAAAAACTACCCTTCCCTTGCAATGACATAAGCAGTGTGTAGGATTGGAACACTTATAATATAAATTGTACCTAGTGAAAAATAGGAGCAATCATCTTCTTTACCCTCTCCCAAGTTTATAATGAAGTTTGGTTCAACTTGGTTAGTGTTTCTGCTTGTCACCCTCAAAACTCCAATTTGAACTCATCAAAGCGTATTTCCCTATCTATTTGCATTGCTCTATGGACTACTTTTCCTTCACCCACTAGTGCAATGTGATTCTTCCTAGTTGTTCATGTTATAGCTCTTTCGAGTCTTTATGGGTTCACTACAAATTTTAATATATCATTTGGATAGAATGATAAGTAAACTAAGCACAAGGGAAAACCATTACTTTAATGAATTAAAACTATTCTAAAGCATCCTAATATCCTACACGTCCAACTAATTCATCGCAAAAGAAAAGTATAAAGGAACTACTCACACTGCATGAAGAAAACACTACAATTCATCATCTTATAATAAAGCAAATTAAAAAGAAAAAGAGTTTGCAAATAGTACAAGTCAATATAGAATACAACACTTAACCTTCTCCCTGAGAAAAGAGGTGAAAACTCCTCCTCAAGTGATCTCTTAATGCTCCCTGCACTTCTAAAAGTATTCCCTTATAGAATTCTCTCAAATCCCTCTAAGAAAATGAAGAAAAAGTAAAACCTAACTCTAAACTCCCTCTTACTGCCTTCCTTGGCTTCCCCAAGTTTTCACAATGATCCGAGGGGACTTGCTTGAACCACCATCTACCCGTCTTAACTCCCAAATTCGTGCTAAAATAACTGTAGAAACTGACCCAAGCAGTTCTGCAGCCTAGGCGCCACTAACTTTGTCTATTGGGTGAAGTCTAACGCCTAGGCGTCGCTAGGCTGGTGCCAAGGGCCCAGGGTGGAGAGCCTTGGTGGCCATGTTAGGCGCCTAGGCACCACTGTGTTGGAACCATACTGTTTCACAAGTGCTCCATTTTTCCTTCATTTTACTCCATCTCAGCTCTAGTCCTCCTACATGTTATACATGCAAGAAAATCACAAAAATATCTTTCTATAAAGTGCAATTTCATCAAAACAAGTGTTGAATGTAAAGTAAATTGAGCATGCTACAGGACATATCAAAATCCCCTAAACGTAAACGTTACTTGTCCTCAAATACACAAACATTTTTAATTTAGTTTCATTAATTTGAGGTAGTGGACTTAATAAAACTTTCCTTCAATATTGCCTTAAGAATGTCAATTCATTAGGATCAACTCTAGTAAACAAGTTTAACACTATGGTATAGTAATCCTTTTATCTAATTTTAGAAATTTTGATTTTCTATCTACTTCCAAAAATCATTGACACATGTTAAATCTTGGTCCTTTAGAGAATGAAAAATAGAGTTAAGCACTTCATTAAAAAGTTTTGACTAATACTTTTAAAGACCGTCAAGTTTAGGATTATGATGAAGTTAAAACTTTGAATAGACTCTAGTGAAACAAATTTTTAGTTAGGCTTCTCATTGAGCTTCTCCTCACTTATTCAATTTTTCTTTCATATATTTTTACTTTATGATGTTCTTCAATCCTTAATATATCTATAGGAGGATTTTAATGTCTTGTTAGGCCTTAATAGTTTTGAATTTCACTATTATCTCCTCGAAGAACAACTTATCAAATTCCTTCACCTAACAAATTTTTTTCAAAAATTTGAAGTATTAGTTGAAAAGAAAATAAAGGCTAAAATCTTATAAAAATGTATCTAAAGGTTCCAATTATCTATATATACAATCATTTTTAAAAAGTGACTAGAAACATCATTTTCTTACATATTCACCTACAAGTTACTTAACTCTAGCAAAGACTTATTTAAATAATGTTTTACATAAGAATTCTATTTCATTCCTTACTTAATATTGAAGTAATTTTTAATTAACACCACACTCCTCATTAACACCACACTCCTTTAACACCACACTCCTCAAATCATTTAAAAATATGTCCACTTAAATGTATGCTATTGAGGACAAATAGAGTAAAGTTTTTAAAGATTTTTCTTCCCCTCAAACTTGATTTTTTATCAAGTATAGCATTGTAAAACAAATAATATAAACAGGGAGAAAATAAAACTGAATTACTTTCTAATACAAGAATCTATCATAAAGAAAATATACAGTTGCAAACAGAAAAGACAATTATGTAGCAGTAAGTGAATCTCAGTTCAACACGTTTAACACGAAATTTGCATTAAAAAGATCTATAGTACCATAACAAGTATTTTCCACTATCAAGTCCAGACATTAACAAAAACTAATCCAGTACATCCATAACATAAGCAATAAATACAGAGTTTAATAAATGAAATAAATATAAAAGAAAATAAAACAGTCTAGAAATGACAGGGAAAACATAAAAATATAAGTACATCTACATCCAAATGAAAACAACTACTCCTCATCCTCATCATCATCAGTATCATCATCATCACCATCACCATCCTCCTCTGAGGCCTCCTCCATTGGCATGCGAGCTAGTATGGAGGATAAGCAAGGAACTCCACTGTCTTGCCTCCTCCAATCCACTAGTTTTGTCTATACATTTCGATACGAGCAACATAAGCACAAGCTTTATGATCATTTTTATGTTTATTTTGCTAATCAAAATGCGCCATTTTGGATTGGGTAATGGCAATATCATCTTCTATAATCTTTAACCGCTCATACATTGAAGTCATGCTCATGGTAGGTTAAGGTTGAGAGTAAGAAGTAGATGATTGTTGGCACAAGTGTAGGGAGTCCACCTACATGACTCAAAGGTAGTCTGCGGCCCGTCCGTAACATCCAACAGTTCAGACACACACCCGAGGCCTTATGGGGCTTGTTCGGGGCAAATAGCTAGATCTGGTGGCGATTCAGCTTTACCAAGGAAAATCCCATTCGAAAGGTCTGTATAGGAAACTAGACATGTTTGGTGCCTAATTTCATTATTAGAAGTCACCACACGTCCATCCAGTACCGCCCACGACCATTGAAAGTCACGGAGCCCACTTACATGCGTTACGGGAAAATTAGGGTTCAGGACACCCTACCCGCGCCACAGCCCAGGGCGACTGTTGGCATCGATTTCTCAGGTGAAGGACCGACCAAAATAATTCATTTTGAAGCTATGAGACTATATTTTACTCACATTGAATCTCCCATAGCTTCCAAATCCAAAAAATACTTCGTCGGGCTTTCCCGGCGAAAATCAGAGTCTTAGGCTCTAGCCTAAGACTCTAAATCTCCAGCTTCCCGGGGCCGTCCCTCGGGGCCCACGTAGCCAAGATACCTTTTCAGACCATCTGGCACGAGCACTCAAATTTAAGACTTGATTTTAATACTTGGACTTTTTTTCAGGTGCCTAGGAGCCCTAAACAGGCCTAAACGGGTCATTTTCTCGAGAGCTTAGCGCGCAGGCTCCGCTTTTGGATGCCAAGGCACCATAGGCATGCGCCTAGGCGCCAAACTAGCGCCTAGGCACCACTCTGCTTCAAGGTCACAAAAATGACTAATTTTGATGTCATTTCGCACCGTATTGAGTGGGAACTCGAAAGGGAGATGACTAATTCCAATTTTACCCTCATCTAGAACGATCCAATGCCCCTTTTGGGGGTCATCTTGGTCATGTTTATGGGGGAAAGGGGTTTAATCTAACCCCTCCCTCTCCATTTTGTGGAGGCTTGGTTTTTGACAAAGGAGGGGCTTTTGCTCCGCCCCCTCCACCTCTTTCTTCTTCTCCAGCGAGGACATGGTGGCTTGAAAGAAAGCTCTTTCGGAAAAGCTTTTTTGAAGGTCTTGGTCTCTATTACTCACAGAATTGTTTTCACAAATAAACCAACATTAAAATGATTTATAGCTACCACAGAAGCTAAAAAACACTAGAAACCCAAACACACTTGGTAGGTAAGGTAATAATCCCAAAAAAACAAAGTGTTGGAACCAGCAGAAATGAAAATGCAATTTATTTCATAACTTCATTTTAATTTTTTGTTCCAATATGATTAATAATTAAAATTGTTAGGAAATTAGAACAATTATAATATTTCACCAACAATTCCCTACAAAACCTTAATATAAAATTAAAAACAGAAAAGCCTTCCATGCGACTCATATTCTCTCATCACAAACAAAAAATAAAAACAAAAAAAAGATTTTTCATCAACCAAAGAAAATAATGAAAATCCATGCGACTCATATTCTCTCATCACAAACAAAAAAAAAAAAAAACAAAAAATAGATTTTTCATCAACCAAAGAAAATAATGAAAATTCTTGTCCCCTCAATTTCCCCTTAATAGCCCCAAACAAAATGAGCGGAAACTAATTTCAACAAGATTCTCAACTATTTTCATTTCTGTTTCAATTCCTCCCTTCAATACTTTCAAAATCAAAGAGCCGAGTGTCCCTACAAGAATGTTTTTCAGTGCAGCATTAGAGAACACCATGTTCACAGACCACAAATATGAAAAAGCAAGGATTTTTGCATGAACAAATGTATATAAGAATCAAGCCAACAGACTTTCTTAAGATAAAGCTGGAGCTTTACATATGGGGCACCAGTTCTTCAACCTAAGCCATTGTTGAATGCATGTCACGTGATAATGATGCTTGCATGAAAGCCTCCCCAATTCTTCCCCAACCATATATTCTTCCTGGAAAGTCATAAATCATCACCATTAAAGTTAAAGCCAACTGATGAGAGCTTCCTATGTATATATGTTCAGTTACAAGTCAAAAATACAACTGTTTAAAAATGTAAATATGAAATGTCTGCGGAGTTTTTCTTTAGAAATGTGTATCTATTTCTTCCAAAACAAGGATAAAATTTTACCTGACAAACACTGCACTTGAAATCATCATCACCATGGCCAGAAATCCCTGGCACATGAAGCTTGTTTATTCTGTAGGTACTTACCTGCAGACACTTTGAAAGGACCTCCTCTGGTAGGGCAGTGCTCACTGATCCCATCTTCTCCTCAAGAGCTAAAAGATCCTGTATCAAGTAAAGAAAGAGTTAGGTAGAAAGGTTTTCAACAGTCTTCTTTGATAGCGCATGTCCCTCTCTAAGTTTAAAAGCAAAAAATCCATGGCTTGCAAGTCAAATGTTTTTATAAAGTTACCAAAATTATACTTTGTAAGTTTGCATTAAGGTTTCAAGTGAATTATCATATGAAAAATGAAGATGAGAATGCTTAGAAAGATAAGGACCTTATAAATTTCACAGGAATTATCGTTTTAAGTAATACATCTTTTTTGAATGTTAAAATGTGGAGGAGATGAATCAGTTTAAATTCAAGGAAAAGTTCTGGACTTATACCTGGCTGACTTTTTATAAATCAAATCTAAACTAGTTGATAAATTTTAATCCGAGGCAAGAGTCCAACAATTTTAGTGAGGGAGTCTGACCTGTGGCAGAGGAAGAGGCACATGGATAGAGTGAAAAAGAAAGAAAAAGGGACATAGTGCTTTCCAATAATAGTGGAATAGGAAGGAACTCTCCTTTCTCCGCATAAATGTCATATCTCTCATATGTTATCTAGCTTTGAGGATTTACAAAAGAACAGGAGCAATGGCTAATGAATAGGGAAAGGTCAAGACAGACAAATTTGATAGTAGTAACTTGGATGCAAGAATAAAATCGGCATCTTCAACTCAATAATATCAATGACTGGATGTCAAGTGAAGACGCACAGAGATAAAAATAACGTTAAAATTCTTTTGTTGTTGTTTTGAGACTTAGAAGCAAAGGGAGAGGGAGAAGAATAAAAAAGAGCAGCAATTGAGAACAACCTAATATCAAAGAGCAACAACTGAGAAGATCCTATCATCAACGGGTAAATTTTAGGACACAACAATGCATGCTGTAAGACTATCAATATAAAAAAGAAATTGTCACTAGAAGAGAAAGTGTGAGAGTCTCAAATCAAATGGATGATTCTATGAATATTACCATTGAGGAGATCAATTGTGCAAGAATCCCTAATATTGATAGTTCCACAGAATTATGAGACTTGGACAAAAATGTTTTATTTCATTCATCATCATATAAAAAACTTACTTCTAACTATACCACAAGGCATTATGAAAGTTATTTTGCTAATAAAGTGTCGTTAGGTACTGTTTGAGTAGGTAATATATGAATCATTTTTGCAAATAAAACTATGCAACAGCTTCACAAGATAAAGCATATTCCAAGCTTAAAGAGGAATTTAATAGCTAGGTAATGAAGGATAGAACTAGACCTTATCTATTACACTTGGAAGGGAACAAGGGGTTATGGATATAGCACAATAAAGTAATGATGACCTCAAAACCCAAATAGTATAAGCAACTGTAAACTCAAATGCAGAGTAACATAAATTACATAGAAGTCTAGGACATATAAGAGAAAAAAAAATGAAACGTGACTACATTGAAAAGTTAAGCTTTCCAATCTAAATTCTTTAGATTTTAATTTCTTTAAAAACAATTTTAAGAAAGTAGTAAAAGACTAGTCAGAGAAACAGGTATGAAGAGGACATGTCCAGGAACACCAATGTAAAAAAAAAAAAAGGTTTAGCAGAAAGACTAGTCAGAGAAACAGGTATGAAGAGGACATCTCCAGGAACACCAATGTAAAAAAAAAAAAAAAAAAGGTTTAGCACAGGTTTAGCAGATGCACAATCTCTGAATAAAAGAACAATTTGTAGGTCACATGAAGAATTACTCAAGACTAATACAATTGATTTGTGTTATCTAATTTATCCAATCAACAAAGGACAAAATATTCATTTGGCTTCTAAGATACCTGGAGTAAGGTGGATTTAAAAAAAAAAGAGAGAAAACCTTCATACTTTATAAGTTTTTATTTGCCCTTATTATGTGCATATGTAACTTTTCATGTGTTACTTCATGGATAAAGAGCCGATAATCCTGTCTATAACTTTTGGGATGATTAAATTGAAAGAACGAACATTAAGGCCAGGTCAAGCCATGCAAGATGAGAAACCCCAACAAGTGAATAGACCAAGTTTCAAGAGATATTTAAGGATGGTGTGTAAGCACATGCCCAAGGAACTAAAAATATTAGATACAAACAAAATCAAGCACACTTGTGATCGACCTATACACAAATACTTTCCTTTCATTCGATGATTATTGCTAACAGATGCTAATGAATTTAAAAGTAATAATTTGCGATAAAGTACTAGTGAGGATAAAGTACCAGTGAGAGCTACTAAAGAATAAGGTGGTATCACAAAAAAATAGATTTTCAAGCTCATGTTTTGAAATGGGCAATAAGGATGCTAAGAAGGTTGAGGATCAATATCCGGTGGCGTCAACAAAAGAAGATACATTCTCTAGTTTCTTGGAGTTGCTACATATGGTGGGTATAGCGGGCATTGACCAATAAAGAAGTTATTGGCAGGAGAGGTATAAGCAGTGACGTTGAGCTAAGGATCTCTAACTGTAGGGAAGAGGAAAGGAGAAGAGGCTTGAATGAATGCAGTATTAATGAAATAAATATAGGATATCTAACTATATGATTTACATACAAGGCACTCAAAGCTACAGATATTACAAAAATCACATCTAAATTATACTATTTGCAAATTTCACGCACAAAACAACCCTCCATTAAGTCCATCACAGAAGAGCCATAGATGGCAGCTGCCCCTATGTATAGTTCACCATTGCAGGAGAATCGCAAGACGCAGACGAAACTTCTCAGCTTTAATTGACCGTTGCCTGGTCGACACAATCCATAGATGGCTACTGCAATGGATCTCACCAAGTCAGAATGCCGCAACAAGCCACCGAAAACTGCTGTGGGTATCACCGTGCTAAAACGCCGCAATCGGCAGCTGACAACTGCAGAGGCTATCACCACCCTCAATTATGATATTGTCACTGCCAAAGGGAGAACACCAGCAAACAATCCGTCAGTGAAGCCCATCAACACCACCTGTGACCAATCTTGCCTGAATGCTTCAAATTTATCCTTTTTATTTCATGTCATCCATAGGCCAGTTTAGTTAAGGCAAAGCGATTCATATTAGATTTAGATCTTGAGTTTTGAATAACCTTTTTTCTCACTGAATACATAAATAATTCACCTATAAATAGATGAATACACGAGAAAAAAAGAGGAAAAAAATCTCCATACAATTAAGTAATTCCTATAATTTAATAAACATAAATACCAATAATTAAGGAATTACCCTTTTTATATTATGACTAAATATAACAAGTACTTAAATAGAATTAAAGAAATAATGAGTGTAATTCCACACTCCCCCTCAAGGTGGGTTGTACAGATTGTACATGCCCAACTTGTTGGTTAGCTCATCAAAACTGGACTTAGGGAGAGCCTTGATGAGAATGTCTGCGGTTTGGTCTCTAGAAGGAGTATAGACCAATTCAATGATTTCATTGTCCACCTTCTCTGAAATGAAGTTCCGATCAATCTCAATGTGTTTCGTTCAATCATGATGAAGAAGATTCTTTGTGATACTGATTGCAGCTTGATTGTCACAGAACATCTTGATAGAATTTTCTCTCATAATTCTAAGCTCCTTGAGAAATCTTTTGATCCATATTCCTTCACAGATACCAAACGTCGGTGCTCTGTATTCTGCTTCTGCACTACTCCGAGATACCACCGATTGCTTCTTGCTTCTTCATGTCACTAGATTGCCGCATACATAAGAGCAATACCCAGAGGTTGATCGTCGGGTGGATATATCTCCTACCCAGTCAGCATTAGCAAAGACTTCTACCTTTTGACTATCATTCCTTTTGAATAATAATCATTTCCCTGGTGTCATATTTAAGTATCTTAACATACGGTTGACAGCTCCCATATGTTCCTCAGTAAGACAGTTCATGAATTGACTTACTATACTTACTGAAAAGCTCATGTCTGGTCTGGTGTGGGATAAGTAAATAAGTCTTCCAACAAGTCACTGATATCGTCCTTTGTCGACATGTAAACTATCATTCTCCATTCCAATCTTTTTATACGGGTCTATTGGAGTGTCTATTGGTTTGCATCCAAGCATACCAGTTTCTTTCAATAGGTCCAATGTGTACTTCCTTT
>NW_018164803.1:134563-135104 GCF_001263595.1 Phalaenopsis equestris
TTGCTGCAATGGAGAGTAGGATTCTAATGGAGTTCAGTTTCGCTACTGGGGCAAATGTCTCTTGGTAGTCAATTTTGTATGACTGAGTATAACCTTTTGCAACCAGTCGGGCTTTTAACTGATCTATGCTTCTGTCTGTCTTACATTTGATGGTAAATAACCACCTGCATCCTACTGGTTTCGTATCCTTGGGCAAATTAGACACAATCCACGTTCCACTCTTTTTTAGTGCAGCAACTTCTTCATTCACAGCTTTTCTCCATTCCCGGTGTGAGAGAGCTTCCTGAATAGAATTCAGAATCTTTATGCTGTCAATAGCAGTTACAAATGCATGATAAGGAGGAGATAACCTCTCATATGAAACAAATCGGGCAATAGGATGTTGAGTGCAAGGAAGATCAGAATCATCTTTCACAGGCAGGGTGAGCTCACTATCAACAGTGTCTATAGATTTCGTATCTAAGTGAGTTTCAGAGGGTTTTGGAGCCGGATTAGATTCTTGGACATCAGCTGGAAGCGGTGTTAGGTTCTCTATTCTTTC
>NW_018164803.1:136268-137085 GCF_001263595.1 Phalaenopsis equestris
ATAAAGTTGGGATGACCTAAACGATAATGAAGTAACATGATTTCACTATCATTATTAACGCTGGAATAAAATACAGATGTACTAAGCGAATTTAAGCAAGACAGACTTGATACTGAAATACACCCGATGGGTGAGACTAGACTGACAGAGGGTTTGTTGAGGAGATAGAAAACATTATGCAACTCAGCACTGTCAATCATCCTCCCCGACTTCAAATCCTGAAATTCAAAAACATATGGAAAAAATTTAGCAACACAATGACAATCATGAGTGAGCTTACTAATAGAGATCAGATTGCAATCCAAAGTAGGAACATAAAGCACAGAAGTAGAAATAAATCTAGAGAGATGAGGACAGAACCAAGACCAGCAACTTTGGAGGCTGATCCATCAGCAATCCAAACATTGAGGGTCGGATTACATGGCCGGTAATTCACTAATAAGAAGACATCCCCGGTCATATGATCGGAGGCACCTGAGTCAACAATCCAGGGGCAAGAAGAGGTTGAATCCGAGATGAAAGCGGATGGGGAAATACCTTAGGTAGCAAGGTCGGTGGCACCCAATGCCACACTAGTAGGCTGAACTGGTGACAACTGAGCGAGCATCTTCTGGAGGGCATTAATCTATTCTTCGCTGAATGGCCTCGTTCCTGGAGAGGTTTCGGTGGTGCTGGTGGCAGCTGCCCAATGATCCCGTTTGGGTTTCCGGTTGCCCGTTGGCGGGTTTGCCATGAATCCGCCAACACGTATCCCGAGTATGGCCAGTACGGCGGCAGTGGTCACACCAGGGGCAGCTCTGGCGTTGACTCATGTCTG
>NW_018164803.1:137576-137867 GCF_001263595.1 Phalaenopsis equestris
TAATTTTGGCCGGGGAGTTTGTGGCTGGTGATGAGGACAAAATTATTGTCTGAATTGCTGGGCAATGGAGACCCAGCCGCAGAGTGGTGGTTCGAAGTGACATCACTAGTGGAGGAGGAGTTGCAGGCATGGTCGTATTTAGTCATTGAGCATGGCTGGAACTGGTTGTGCTCGGTCGAAGAAGAAGAGTTAGGGAGAAGCAGTATCTCAGATTGAGGAAGAGCGCGGTCAGTTGGAGAAGCAGTATCGGGAGATCCCGATCACGGGAGAAGCCCGACGCGACGCGGGGGA
>NW_018164803.1:137877-138789 GCF_001263595.1 Phalaenopsis equestris
AAGAGCGCGGGAGATCCCGATCGCAGGAGAAGCCCAATGCGACGCGGGAAGGTCCGATGCAAGAGATCGTGGGAGAAGCCCGACGCAACGCAGATACATTTAAGGACCGATGTGGTAAACATGAGACAGCGGACTGCCTCCAACAAGTGGCGATTTTTCCGCTTGGTTCCGCTCAGCAACCCATTTTGTTGGAGAGTATCAACACACGTGCTAAGGTGAAGGATGTCATGTTGAGTAAGAAAAGTTCCTAAGGAGTTGTTGAAAAAATCTCATGCATTATTTGTTTTGAGAGTCTGCATTTTTATGTCAAATTGAGTGAGTATCATTTGATAGAATGCACGAAATATTGGTCCTACCTCAGATTTATCACGCATGAGATAGATCCATGTCACCCGTGTGTGATCATCAATAAATGACACGAACCATTAGGCCCCAGAAATATCTTTTTCACGAGGACCCCAGACGTCACTATGGATCAGAGAAAAGGGACGAGTTGGGTTGTATGATAATCGAGGAAAAGAAGTACGAGTGTGTTTGACAAGTTGACAAAATTCGCAATTAAAAGAAGTGGAACTTTTATTTATAAATAAATGAGGAAACAGTTTCCCAGATATATAAAGTTGGGATGACCTAAACGATAATGAAGTAACATGATTTCACTATCATTATTAACGCTGAAATGGAATACAGATGTACTAAGCGAATTTAAGCAAGACAGACTTGATACTGAAATACACCCGGTGGGTGAGACTAGACTGACAGAGGGTTTGTTGAGGAAATAAAAACCACTACGCAACTCAGCACTGCCAATCATCCTCCCCGACTTCAAATCCTGAAATTCACAAACATATGGAAAAAAATGAGCAACACAATGACAATCATAAGTGAGCTTACTAATAGAGATCAGATTGC
>NW_018164803.1:140751-143781 GCF_001263595.1 Phalaenopsis equestris
AAGGCCGAACGCGGGAGAGAGGGGCCGTGATCGAGCCAAGCGGGAGAGGCTTTCCTTTGATGGCTTTGATACCATTTGAATTTTGAATAATTCTTTTTCTCACTGAATACATAGATAATTCACCTATAAATAGGTGAGTACAAGAGATAAAAAAGAGGAAAGAAATCTCCATACAATTAAGTAATTCCTATAATTATGGAATAAACATAATTACCAATAATTAAAGAATTACCATTTTTATATTATGACTAAATATAGCAAGTACTTAAATAGAATTAAAGAAATAATAATGAGCGTAATTCCACAGATCTCGTAAATGGTTTCACCAGATCTAGGAAGAGGAACTTCAAAGACGTCGCCAAGAAAGAAACAAAAGGCTCTTTGGCGATCATTTGGAGAACTCCATTAACAAAGTACTATTTTGGCAGTGAAATTTGTAATAACAGGAGTTTTGAGTGCTATTTATGTAAATCCCCCATTTTTAAATTATTATAGACATGCTTAGCTAATTCAAACTCAAATTCTAATCATAATTCTACAATTAAATCTAAGGATACCAAATGAGATGAATGATTTATTTGGAATTTGTTGACTTCTTTGGAATTGGTTGAGCTTTTGCTAATTATAATTCAATAACTTTTGAGCGTACTACGAATGAAAAAGCTTAGTAAATGGTTTCTGATGATAGTTACCCACAACTATAGAGTTTGATTTTTAGGTTAATTGCTCAATCATATTATTGTTGTTTGTTGCAAGAAAATTTTAAATATATATTCATTTATCAAATCACTCAATAGGAATAAAATCACTCTTTAACAAAGTGAAGATTTAGTATCTTGGTATGCTAGTCTTCATCATCTATCTCGAAGGAACTCATAATACATTAAAAGAGAAACAAAGTTATCTAACATTCATGGGGAAGCATTAATAATAATGGATGAAATTAAAATGCTTAAATTTGCTAATCTCCATTTTGATGAGCCATCTTTGAAAACTACTTTCTTAAATAATAATACATGCACCATTGAAGAGAGCACATGTGTTGGAATTAATGATGATCATAAAATTCCAATTATTTATACATCATCAATATGCACATATAATCATATTTCTTTTAATTATTTTGAAGTGGGCATCCTTTCTTATAACAATTGACATTTTGTAAGCAATATTGATATTGACAACACATATGATAACTAATAATGATTATGAATGCTAATATTGGAGCATATTTCATAAATTTTCATTGACACATGAAATTTTTTCTTTTATTATTAATAATTTTTATTTTTCAATTATTATTATTAAAAACTAAAAAGATGTATAAGGAGTGGAGAAAGAGTATTTTGATCCCCATTTTTAAGAATAAAGAGGATGCACAAGGGTGTGAAAGTTGTAGAGGAATTAAGTTTATAGGTCATATTTTAAAATTATGGGAGAGACTAATTGAACATAGGTTAAGACGAAATACAAAAATTTCTCATAATCAGTTTTGATTTGTCGAGATTTTACTATAGAAGCTATACATTTATTGAGATGTTTGATGGAGAAGTACAAGGAGAGCAAGGAGGATATGCATATGCTTTTTATTGATTTAGAAAAACCTTATGATAAGTCCAAAAGAAGTACTTTAGAGAGTTTTAGAATAAAAAAATGTGTTGATATGAATTATATTCAAGTCATTAAATATATGTATACTAGAGTTGTTATTTGTGTATGAAAAGAAAAAGGATTGACCAAGTATTTTCCTATTTCAGTTGGATTACATCAGCGATTGACTTTAAGCCCATATATTTTTGCTTTAGTTATGGATGCTCTAGCTGGACATTTACAGGAGGATGTATCTTGGTGTTTGCTCTTCGCTGATGATATTTTTCTTGTGGATAAGACTAGAGAAAGAGTTCAAGAAAAACTTGAATAATGGAGGTCTATATTGGAGTCTAAAGACCTTCATTCGAGTATATCTAATACTGAATACATTGAATGTAACTTTATTAGTAGTAGCTCTAGCAGCAGAGTTGTAACTATGGGTGATCAAATCATTAAAATGTTAGAACTTTTAGATATCTCGGGTCTATTGTTCAAAGTGATGGTGATATAGATGGGAATGTTATTAGTAGAATGTCATAACTCTCAAGCGTTTAACTCTGCCAGAGAGCCTTCCCTGCGGCGGATCTCGCCGGCTAGATGCGTCGGAGCTCCTCCTTGGCCAGCCGTCGGCGTTCAGCTCCGCTGGAGAGCCTTCCCCAGCCAGCCAAGTCGCCATTCTGTTTTCGTTTGTTTTTCTCTCTTTTATTTTATAACAAGTCGTCAGCTTGTCGATCGTCGTATACTTCCATTTTTCGAACAAATCTCTCTTTCGGGTCATATGGACGGTGTGAAGAAGAGAGGAACAGGAAAAGAAGGACATACGAAAAAACGACAAACAAGAAAAAACACAAAAAGTGAAAAGTCTACGTGCGGTAAACCTCGCAAAAATAGGTTAGAAGCATCCGCCCAAATAAGATAGGGCGAAAACACCTTAAACCGATATCCGCGAAAGAATACCTATGTAGACTACCCATAAGCAGAGATTCAGGTGTAAGTGTTTGTTCTGGAGACATGAGTCCTCCTAAGGGGACGCATCCTGCTTAGTTAATTAAATCTTGGGGGTTGCCCATAAAAACTCTTGATCAAAAGAAAGGGGTTTTGCTTACCTGAAAAATGATAACTAGCACAGGGTCATCATGGGAAATTATCTCGTAGGGGGAATGTCTTGATGCTTCATAGCTCTTGCTAAACCATGGGGCGAGAAGTAAGTCTCTTGTGGTCCCCATATGGATAGCAGACTCATCAGCATACATAACCTACAAAATAATCATATTATCCCAATGGGAAATCCCTATACGTCGAAGCACATTCAAACAGTAAGGGCAGAGGAAAAATCATCGTATCCCAAACGGGCGGCAGCTCATCGGTCATCAGGCCGTCAGAATGATTCCAACGAAGGCAAAAGAAGAGATAAGGCTCAGCGGGGGGAGTCACACGGGA
>NW_018164803.1:143823-147452 GCF_001263595.1 Phalaenopsis equestris
AAGCCACTAGGACCTTAAGTCTACCTGGTCGTGAAGGTAGTCGACCCAACACAACCTGGGATCCCCAGTCAGTAATTCGTGAATTGTGTCATCCACGGGAAATCTCGGTAGCCCTAAGGTCAAAGAAACGAAACTCTATCATATGACTATTGGTTGGAACTCTGGTTGGAACTCTAAGAGGTGGGACTTATCCCTGCCGAAGTGGCGAGGATGCCTTAAGAAAGAAAAGAAAGTGGATGTTCATCTATAAAGCTGGAAACACTCCCAACAAAAGAAATTATACCCCGCCTGGGTCGGGGAGTCTTCTAACACCCTAGGCGCATTAGACAACCACCTATAAAAGGAATGCTGGGTCAGTCAGATTAAAAAAGCACGGAGGCTCTTCCTTGGGACATATCCTCCTCGGCACATGCAAATATGGATGCAGTTATCTAGAGCGGTCATTAAGTATTGTGGAGGCCCTATTAAAAAGCAGGAAAGTAAATGTTGCAATTTTTTTTAATCCTGAATATTTTAATCCTGAATTTTAATTATATTGAATATTTTATTTAAGATTTTTAAGTAGAAAAATTAGAAATATAAGTCCTAATGAGTCTATGTTGTATCGTGAAATCCCAGATATATAGAAATAAACAATATAAAACGCTCAAACATGCAAAGACACACGAGAAGAGAAAAAAAACACCCCAAAAGAATATAAAAATAGGTCAAATGTCGCTGGACCAGCAACATAATCCAGTGAAAGCAGTAAAAGCGGTTGAACTCACATATACATGTCCGTTCTTAAGTCTATACAATAATGTAAAATTCGGACTTAAGGTACGGGACATGAGCTGCTGCTCCTAATCCTCGTCATATGGTTTGATGCATCATTCACCTCGAAACTCGTGCTTGTACCTTATTTTCGATACAGACTTTCCTAGGACTATCAAATACCTTTAAAAAAGAAAACAAAGACTCGACCTGAAGAAAATAAATGTTAGCGGGCACGCCATGCATCGCAAAATAACAACCCGTGTCTTATAATTGGGGGAGCTAAAGAGCACCTGCAAGTAAATGATTAGAAATCATTACATGCTCCCCCATAATAATCCTGTGTGAGTGTGTATAAAAGGCACGACACCTACAGAAGATCACCCTAACATACTATCACACACAAAAGAGCATGCAAGCACACTGAAAAAGCAAGAAGGTGACACGTGGCTAACACAAAACAATGCACCACACAATAATAGCCAAATGTGTCGAAAAAAACTACCTAGCACCCTAAATCCTAGCCTAGCCACACTATCTAACGAAAAGTGCGTCAACCTAATATCTAAGTGAGGGGTGAGTGTGGCTGTAGTATGACTTTGATGGGCTCGTCTGACCGACCCCATCCTAAGGATCCAATGGATCTAAAAAGTGTCATGAAAGGAGGTGACACAATTAGATATGTTGGATACTTAGCACAGTAATACTCATGTCAGTCCCGATAACTTAACTCGCATTGTTCATCGAGATAGACCCGGCGAGCAATGCTCGTTAAGGCATCGCGACCAACACGGGAGTCACTCTCCTAACTGGTCTGGCTCACTATCCATATGACCATGCAAATGAATAATCAAAATATATAAGGGTTGAGTATACCATGGGGCAGCGAACAAAGGTAGGCGTACCGTAGTGGCAGCGGCCCCAAAGGGGTATGTCGAAGCGACAGTGACCCAACGAGATAGACATGTCATGGTGGCAACGACCCGAAGAGGTAAGCATGTCGTGGTGGCAGTGGCCCCGAGAGGTGTGCTGATAGGGCAGTGACCTGTAAAAAGTAGGCGTGCCGTGGCGACATGAACCCGAAGAGTGTGCAATTCGAACCTACAACAATAATCGTGCAAACATGCAGATGAGAGACGAGATGCAATAATGCAATCATATATACGCACTATAATATGCAAAAATGCAAACACACATGCAATACAGTATGGTGGTGCAAATAATTAGTCAACTGAATCAAGACATGCTCGACTGAAGTGAAGTTAAATGCTCAGCGGGCGGTGGCGGCCGGTTGGAGCGAAGTGAAAAGCTCGCAGAGCCGGGACGGTAGAGCCGGGACGGTCGGGCGGAGCTAAGTGAGATGTTCGTCGGGTCGGGGCGGGGTCGGAGCGAAGTGAAAAGTTTGTCGGGTCGGGGCGGCCGGGTCAGAGAGAAGTGAAAAGCTTGCCAGGTCGGGGCGGCCGATCGAGACAAAGTGAAACGCTGATCAGGTTGGGGCGACCGGTCGGAGCGTAGTGAAAAATTCGCCAGGCCAGGGCGGCCGATCGAGGCGACGTGAAAAGCTCGTCGGATCGGGGCGGTTGGTTGGAACGAATTGAAAAGCTCGCCAGACCGGGGCGGTCGGATGGAGAGAAATGAAATGCTCGTGAAATACAAAATGCAACATGCAAACAATCACATTTAATAAGGAGTCATCCCCGTGCTAACGACCTTACCGGGAAAACTAGGGTCAACATATAGAAAAATGGCGATTGTCGCTTTTGCTTTGGCGAGGCAGATGAGGAACTTCTCCCCGGATCTCCAAGGGTGAAGTTCTCCGTCTTGTCGTGAAATGGACTAGCGACGACGTTTTTCCATATTTCACGAAACCTCTGAGCTTTACGAAATGAGCTAATGACTCTCATTTTCTCATTTTGCAAAAGTCTATTATGCGATCTTTCAAACAAGATCGGAGCAAACAAAGCAAAGGGGAGCGAAAGGAGCTCCAACCCTTATTATGGGGGAGCATGTAATGATTTCTAATCATTTACTTGCAGGTGCTCTTTAGCTCCCCCAATTATAAGGCACGGGTTGTTATTTTGCGATGCATGTCATGCCAGCTAAAACTTTTCTTCTGCAGGTCCAGTCTTTGTTTTCTTTTTCAAATGTATTTGATAGAGTCATAGGAAAGTCTATATCGAATATAAGGTACGAGCACGAGTTTCGAGGCAAATGATGCATCGAACCATATGATGAGGACCAGGAGCAGCAGCTCGTGTCCCGTACCTTAAGTCCGAATTTTACATTATTGTATAGACTTAAGACCGGGCATGTATATGCAGAGTTCGACCGATTTTACTGCTTTTACTGGATTATGTTGCTGGTCTAGCGACAATTGACCTGTTTATATATTCTTTTGGGGTGTTTTTTTTCTCTTTCTCTTCTCGTGCGTCTTTGCATGTTGAGCGTTTTATATTATTTCTTTCTGTGTATCTGAGATTTCACGATGCAACATAGGCTCATTAGGACTTACATTCCTAATTTTTCTACTTAAAAATCATAAATAAAATATTCAAGATAATTAAAATCTAGGATTAAAATATTTAGGATTAAAATATTCAGGATTAAAAAATTGTAACATTTATATTCCTGCATATATTAATAGGGCATCCACAATACTTAAAGAACGTTCTAGATAACTGCATTCATATTTGCATGTCCCAAAAAGGAACCCCGTGCTTTTTCAATCTGACTGGCTCAACATACCTTTCATAGGTGGTTTTCTAGTGCCCTAGGGTGTTAGAAGGCTCATTGACCCAGACGGGGTATAATTCCTTTTGTTCGGAGTGTTTCCAGCTTTGTAGTTTAACCTCCACTTTCTTTTCTTTCCTAAGGCA
>NW_018164803.1:147516-167906 GCF_001263595.1 Phalaenopsis equestris
AGTCATAGGATAGAGTTTTGTTCCTTTGACCTTAGGGCTACCGAGATTTCCCGTGGACGACGCAATTCACGAATTGCTGACTGGGGATTGTTGACTGGGGATCCCAGTTTGTGTTGGGTCGATTACCTTCTCGACCAGGTAGACTTAAGGTCCTAGTGACTTGGGATGACGAGTTCGTGGTACCCCTACCTAGTTACCTCTACCTTTTAGGATCACTCTACCTTCCTTTTTGTTGAGCCCTTATGAGCCCTATCCGCCCTGATAACCGATGAGCTGCCGCCCGTTTGGGATACGACGATTTGTCCTCTGCCCTTACGGTTTGGATTTGTTTTGACGTATCGGGACTTCCCATTGGGATGATATGGTTATTTCGTAGGTTCTGTATGGTGATGAGTCCGCAATCCATATGGGGACCATGAGAGACTCACTTCTCGCCCCGTGGTTTAGCGAGAGCTTTGAAGCATCGGGACATTCCCTCTGCAAGAGAACTCCTATGACGACCCTGTGCTAGTTGTCATTTTTCAGGTGAGCAAAACCCCTTTGGATCAAGAGTTTTCTTGGGCAACCCCTAAGATTTAATTAACTAAACGGGATGCGTTCCCTTAGGAGCACTCATAGCCCCAGAACAGACACCTACATCTGAATCTCTGGTTATAGGTAGTCTACGTAAGTATTCTTTCGTGAATATCGGTTTAAGGTGCATTCGCCTGGTTTTCTTGGGCAACCCCCAAGATTTAATTAACTAAACGGGATGCATCCCCTTAGGAGCACTCATGGCGCCAGAACAGACACCTACATCTGAATCTCTGGTTATGGGTAGTCTACGTAAATATTTTTTCGTGGATATCGGTTTAAGGTGCATTCGCCCTATCTTGTTTGGGTGGACGCTCTTAACCTATCTTTGCGAGGTTTACCGCACGTAGGTTTTCCACGTTTTGTGTTTTCTCTTATTTGTCGTTTTCTGGTATGTATAGGCTTTCCACGTTTTGTGTTTTCTCTTGTTTGTCTTTTTCTGGTATGTATGTCTTTCCCGGTTCCTCTCTTCTTCACGGCGTCCATACGACCCGAAAGAGAAATTTGTTCGGAAAAGGGAAGTATACGAGGAAGTATATGATGATCAATCGACAAGTGACAACTTCTAAAATAAAAGAGAGAAAAACAAACGAAAACACGGGCAGATGTTGGTAAACTAACAACTAAATAAAACCATTATGAATAATTGATATCCAATTCCCAAAGTTCATAAATTATTCAACCGAGTGAATCAAGCTACAATCTTTATTAAGCTGTAATTGAATCAGCCAACCCCCAAGTCCTAATACATGAAGAATACATATAAAAAACCATGTTCAAAACAAATAAGGGACTAATCTAATAAGTGATGATGCCATTTAATCTTTGAAATGTGCTAACAATATTTATGTATTTCAACAATAAAATTTTAGGAATTCTTATATAGCATTTTGTGATTGTCGACCTTCATGATATCCTTATCTATAGCCATACATAGGAGTAACATCTCAAATATGTTTAAAAGAACCAAATCTTATTGAATATATAAGATGTGCAATTTTGGAAAGAAGACCTTAACCTTTGAGGTTTTGATTTTGGCAATGAGAATATCAAGATAGAACCAAATAAACTCAAAGCTGCTAGAAATTGGCCTCAAAATGTTCTCAAAAGATTATTCTACAAAGGAAATCAACTTTGTTTTTCTAAAGATGGTGATCGGATGGAGAAGTGGAAAACAAAAGCAGACGCTACTAAGATTTTCAAATGTTTTGTAATGATAAAAATCCTTCCCAACATGCCAGGATAAATATATTGGCCAAGTATGAACCACAATGTAGCGTGATTATTAAAAGGACACATACTTTATTGAACATCACAATCATCAAAAATAAAAATTTATATACAGTAAATGAGCCAACTCGGCCACTAGAGAGCTTTTCATGGACCTAGAAGATTTACCAACAACATATGTTTATCATAACTATGTTTTGTTCAGATTGACACACTGTCAAAAAAGAAAGCACTTACAAGATGCAAGCAAAGCATCAGTAACTCGTAAATGATTTTATAATGTTTGCTTAAACTTAAATTTACCAAGCTCAATCATCTCAAATAGAGACTCCTGTTTCCTCTGAAGTTCTGAAAATCGTTGTAGTCTATGATAAACAGTACTGAGGCAATGAACATAATTGTTGTATCCTTGCTACGAGGATTCAACTCTCAGAGCCTAAATATATGGGATGAAAAGATATCTTACATCTAATTTGCCTCAAAGTCACTCTGGCCTCAGTTTTCAATCGCGGCAATGTTTTTCAAGAGTAAAGAAGAAGGACAAGAAAGGGCATAGAGATTCCGTGAGGACTTCTTCCCTCTTTTTTTCATTTAAATTTTTATGTTGTAAAAGATATAAATTGGTATTGGTTTGATGTAATAGATTATTATTGTCATCTTGTACTGAACTTTAGAGTGATTTTTATGTGTGAAACTCAAGGGAGAAAGCTCGATAGCCAAATTCCACAAAGGGGGCTGCTTGTTGGCTAGTCTCCATTCTTATGTTACATCGGTAAATAGATGCATTCCACGTCTTTTATTTTCTTTCATTTCGTTGGTGTGGAATAATTCTACCATGCCTTTAAAGTGATGCTACAAGTATTCCATTTTAATCTATAAAATAACACTATCCCATCCAAAATAAAATTCAACCAGAAGGATTAGATAATAAAACATAATCTTCTCATCTAAGACTATAGGTTTTTAAACCTGTGCATAAATCCAGAATTAATGTTCCATCATTTGACCAATTAATTAAACAAAAAATCTCACCAAGGAATTTCATTCAAATTTGGGTTTCTACCCCAACCAGTTGAATCCTACTACCTTTACTATCTTTTCCCTATTCTAAATACCTTAGAAAACTGTAAAAATTTTTAAATTGCTTCTGGAGGGAGTCCAAAAAATATTGCAATGATTTTCTAGCCATCTTATTTGGGAAATTTTGGAACACCAAACTCAAACATAAATCAGCCAAGTTTAGTCCATCTTGACTAGTTTTGATATTGCATCCAATTCATCCACTAATTTTCATTTGATTGGCTTCAACAGCTCCAAAAATATCTAGGGACATTTCTCTACCATTTTCAAGAGTTTCTACATTAAAATCCAAGCTCCAAATAATTTGGTATCAAACCAGAGTTTGGTGGGGGACTTCAACTAGTTAACCTTTTTGAAGATTGGAGCAAGGAGAAAGTGTTTGTAATCCGTGAAAATTGAATGCTAGCAAGGTAATTTTGTGTAAGTTGGGATTAAAGTAATTTTCTTTAATAGCATTATTGATTTTCACAGTAAAACTCTTGCTACTATATATGTGGTAAGCAATTATATAAATGTTTGTAACTCTACCAACTAGTTGGCACCACTTGCGAAACCTAGCCTTACCCTGGTAACCTCCCTATATCCTTACATTCATTGAGTGTTACATTTGGTGAGGGACTGCTCACAATCAAACCTTTGACCTTGGACACAAACTTTACATGAAAATTAAAGTTATACTACTCAAGAGTTTTGTTTTAAAATTATTTTGCTTCCTACTAGTCATTTTGTATTTCCAATGGTTGTTTTACATTTAATTGAAGGCTAAATTTATTTTTTTTAAAAAAATTGCATCAACATTTGCTATCCACATCAATGAGCCAAATCATATTTTCTAAAATTTATTTGGTTTTGAAGTAATTCATAATTGAATAAATAATATAGAATCTTGCCTGACATAATCTAGTTAGAAGAGTAGAAAAAATGAATCTCCATAATTAAAAAAATGTTGATAAGCTACAAGAACTCATTATGAGACTAGTTATCAAAGTTCAACACTTAACCACTAGAGCTCAAACTCCACCTTTGGCCCAACAACTAGCTAACCCTAAGAAAATAGGCCAAGAATTTATGAAAAGCCCTAAAAATGACCTTTCACCTAGGAGAAATACTTCTAGGAACCCCATATATATGACCAACTTAGTAATCACGAATATTTAAATGAAATAGCCGAGAAAGTAAAGGTAAAAGCTCTTACCTATGATGAATTTCATGACGCAAACAGATTGCTAACTGGCTCAGTTAAATGGATGAGTTCATTGATTGGTACAAGATAGATGATTATCAAAGAACCATATTTGTCAAAATAAAAATTATGATACATGCCAATCTATTGGAATAAAGTTAGTTAAGAGAGATTTGGTATGAACTTTCTTTCATGTTTTGAAAAGAAGGAACTGCTCAGAGCTATGTACTGTCCTAGAAATCATGAAAGAAGTTGCAGGAATAGTGATGACCTTAAGGCAAGGGATTATTCAAGGGGTTGAGTATATGAATACATTTGACAATCTTGTAACTAGGACCAAATGCATTCATCAGTATTAACAATAACCTATAAATTTGTTATTGGTTTTAGAGGAGGCATTAGGAATGAAGTGAAATTGCAAGATCCCCAAATACTAGAGGATGCCGTTTACTATGTTTTACTCTTAAAAAAACATAAGTATTTTGTATCTACTTTTAGATCTAAAAGTCAAATCTCCACTTATCAGACATCAACAAATCAGTCACAAAGGTCTAATGCTGGACCTGGTTCTTCATCGTCTGGTATCCATACCCATAGTAACACTGAATCTACTTCTAAAAAAGTCAGAGATATACTCTACATGTAAAGTCAAGTTCATGTTCTTAGATGAGACTAAAGCAGAAGAACAAGATGATGAGATTGAGGAGCTTCATGATGATATTCCACCATTAGATGAGGATCTAGAACATACTTTAGAGGATCATGTGAGTGTCACGAGATGTATGATTATGAATAAACGTAAGGATTAGAGGAGAAGGAATATCTTCACCATTTATATCAGTGTAAGCACAAAAGGTGCAAGTTGGTTATTGATGATGGCAATGTGATGAATGTAATATATACGCATACACTTAACAAGAAAAAAGCTGAAACCAGAATCACATCCTAAGTAATTCTATATGAGTAGGGTAAATCACACATTTTTACTCACCACATCTAGATGCTTAATACCCATTTATATAAATAGTTATGAGTATCATGTTTGGTGCGATGTCCTTCTTATCAACATAGCCCATATCTTATTAGACGGGCCCTAACTTTATGGTGAAAATGTCATACATTACGATTGAGAAAATAACATATATATTCAATCATAAAAATAAGATCATAAAATTACTTATTGCAATACTAATTAATAAGCGCACACCTAGACTTCCCCATAAATCTGACTTTGAAATTCAACCAAAGCCAAGTCATAAGAAAATTGCATAACTTTATCTATATTTATTTCAACCCCTAATGCTAGGGAAAGCACTTTTGAATTATCCCCTCAGGCTAACATACTTAAACATTTGGGATTTAAGAGACTGTTGAAAGAGTTTTCAGATCTTAATTCGCTGTACATTATATAACCTAAGGAAGCTACACCTAAGTCAGGTTGAAAGAGTTTTCAGATCTTAATTCGCTGTACATCATGCAACCTAAGGAAGCTACACCTAAGTCAGATGAGCAACACAAACATGCTGTAGTCTAAAAAATATTATATAAGTATAGAAATGCTATGCATGATGATTTACTAGATGAGTTACCAAAGAGACATACAATATGTTATAGATCTAACAGCTGGCTTGCAAATACCTAACCTTCCCCACTATAGGATGAACCCAACAGAGTATGCTGAATGAAAGAGACAAGTAGAGGAGTTCATAAAGAATGACTTCATTCATATAAACCTAAGTTGATGCACAATTCCTACCCTTCTGACACGCAAGAAAGATGATTCCTAGAGAATGTGTGTGGACAATAGAGCATTGAAAAAGATCACCATAAAATATAAATATCCTATTCCAAGATTAGATAACATGTTAGATCTTATCACTGGAGCTTATTTATTCTCCAAATTGGCTTGAAGACTGGTAACCATTAGATTATGATAAAGCCTAAGGATGGATGAAAAATAGCATTTAAAAGCCAAGATAGTTAGAGTGAGTGGCTAGCCATACTATTTGGATTATCAAATGCCCTCACACATTTAAGTGATTGATGGATACAGTTTTAAAGAATTTTATTGATCATTTTCTAGTAGTATATTTTAAAGACATACATATTTAGAGTCCTGATGAGGAGTCACGTCTTTGTCAGTTGAGACCTATTTTGAATAAATTGAGAGAAGCTGTTCTATGTCAATCTTAAGAAATGGTTATTTTGCTAGAAAAAGTTTCTCCTTAGGCTTCGTTGCGCCTACAGTAAGGTTGAAAGCAGATACATAAAAAATTAGGATAATCATCGACTAGTCCACCGCGAAAACATTCTCAGATATTCGAATCTTACATGGCTTATAAACTTTCTATAGAAGATTTATTAAAAACGTTAGCACAATTGCAACTCCAATCATAGACATTTTAAAGAAGAAAAATTCATTTAGACTAGATGCACAAAAAACTATGGAACAAATTAAGGTGCTTATGACTTATTCTCTAGTTATAAATTTTCTAAATTTAATAAAATATTTGAAGTGACATGTAATGCTTCAGGTGTTAAGATTGAAAGGATATTATGTCAAAAACCATCTAGTGGCATTCTTAAGTGAAAAATTCAATAATGCTAAACAATGCTATTCTGCATATGATAAAGAGTGTTGACCTCATTTTTGGTGAGGTCTCTTCCGCTTCTTAGAGCCTAGGATCTAGCCTTTAGGGTTTCCTACCGGCCCTCTTAGAGAACTAGTCTGGGGCCCACACCGATTAGAAATTCAAGTCACTTCTTGACTCCTCACAGTTTCATGTGACTGGTTATAAAATCCTCAACGCCTGGTTGAGTCGATTAAAACCAGCACGACGAAACTCGAGTCGAGTACCCTTAGCGATCGATCGCGGGCCAATATTTGGTGAAATTTGATTAGCACGACGAAACTCGAGTCGAGTACCCTTAGGATCCAAAGCCTTAGGAAACACTTCGTGTCGTCAGCGCACACTCATCGATGCACGAATACCATAGTGCACACATTGACGCACACAGTTGTCGAAATTCACGTCTCCCGCACTCGTAGGAGGCTCTACATTCGATCACAAGTGATTATTTCAACGAAATTCAAATTTGATGTGTTTCCGACCCGACCTGTGACGAGGTCGTCCGGACGATTTCAGATGACGAAACGGACCGTGCCGACGCGTCCGGAACATCAACTTTAGTTAGGAAGGACTCCCACTTTGATATCGTTTTGTGCACGAGCGTGAGATGCGCAATTCGAGGAATTTTAAACATTATTTATACCTTGGGGGTATGTTTGGCAATATAAGACCGATGGGGTCTTTTTATTACGGGAGAAATCCATAATTTGTCGCTGTCCTTGCTTGATTCTGTCCCCAATCAGAACCCAGGCTCCTCTCGCTCGTGGGCCCTCTTGGTTCCGTCTCCGGGATTTAACCCTAATCGTGCCTTCCTTCGTGTTGGTCCACTCCCTTCGCGTAACGAGGAGCTGACTCTTCCCCCTCTCGACATCTTCTGCCCGAAATCTCCTCTTTTCGAAGCTTTCTGCTTCGTCTCACTGCGCTGAAGCTCATTCAGGGTAGGTTGACTGGGTGTGTGTGTTCTCTGGGTCACGAATGGGGAAACTTCTCGATTTTTCTTCGTTGTGGTCTCGACTGCGGCATTTCCTTTTCTTTTGGCTGGGTGTTATGCTTTGTTGAGAGAAGTCCTTCGAGCTCCTCTTTTTTTTTTGGTGTGGATAGAACTCGGTGGGGAGAGTTCTCTGTGAGGTTATGAAGCTTGAGGCCTGGGGAGTTTCTACGAAAATTTCTTCTCGGCTAGGTGCTTTTGAGCTTGGAGTCTAGGAGTGTTTCAGCTTTGCTTGTGAGCTTGTAGTCCGAGGTGTTGTGGCTTTGCTTGTGAGCTTGAGGTTTAGGAGTATTTTGGCTTTCTTTCATTGATTACAGAAGTCGGAGCAAGGTATGTTTCCTCTCTCCTGCTCCGGTATGTGCTCCTCTTCCCTGCTCGACACATGCTGAAGGCGTTAAAATAGGGGAATACATGCATAGGGGGGAATTTATTTTGTTCCTGATGACATTTAATGTTGGAATCATGGCTAGCTGTTAGATTTTAGCTTACTTTAGTTCAAATACATGCTATTAGACCTGTTTTAAATATTTCATGGTACTTAGCTAAGGATGTAGGCTAATGAAAGGCATGGTTTAATTTTAATTCATGTGCAAGCTTCCTCCTTATGTTCTTATCACACCTATGCTGGTATGTTGAAATTTGAGGGTTGTTTTAGCCTCCTGGACTGCGGTTTTCCTTGTTTCCTGGGTTTAACATGGAGGATTTATGGGTTTTTTTAGCCTTATGGGCTGCGGTTTCAATTGTTGTGCTGATTTGAAACTGAGGCTTTTGAAGATTTTAATTTTGGGAGCTTTGTTTTGTGCTTCCCTGTTGCCCTCTTACTCGAAACATATGCAGGTGGCTTTTATTTGATTTTGTGGCTCTTGGAGGTTTGGTTTGGTGGTTGGGTTATGCTTCCTGATGTCCCCTTAATTCGAATATAGGCTGGAATGTTTTTTTTTTTTTTTTTGCTTTGAGCAAATGTTTGGTGGCTCGGTTTTGCTCTTTCAGTTGTTGCTCTTGTTCGAATACATGTTGGGATTATTTCTTGCTTTGAGCAACTCTTTTAGAGGTTCGGTTTTGCTCCCTGTTGTTGCTCCTGTTCGAATGCATGCTGGAATCTGTTTTATGTTTTGAGTAGTGGTTTTGGGGTTTAGTTTCATTTCCTGTTGAGGCTTCCCTATTCTAAATATATGTTGGATGAAATTTTGGTTTTCTTTTAAAGCTTGGGAGCTTGTTTTGGGCTTGGTTTTACTTCTTAGTTGCCCCTAATCGTGAGTCTTCCTGTTGTGTTTCTTCTGCTTGGTTTGGGCTTTGTTGTCCCCTTTGCTGCTTCCCCTAGTCGTGAGCCTTCCTGCTATTTCTTGAGTGTGGGTGTGGGCTGGCGTTCCCTTCTGGCGTCCCCTGACCGTGAGCCTTCCTGTTGTGTTTCTTCTGCTTGGTTTGGGTTTTGTTCTCCCCTTTGCTCTTGCTCCTACCCGTGAGCTTGTGGTTGTTGGTTTGGGTTTGGTGGCTCCTCCTGCTGCTCCTACCCAGGAGCCTCCCTTGTTTGTGTTTATTAGTTCCCTTGCTGCCTTGGCCGTGAGCACCTATATGGGATTCTTTGAAAGATGTTTGGGTTCATATAACATTGAAAGCCTTCGGCTCGAGATGAAATTGAATGCTTTAATGTTGGTAAAATGGAATACTTCTAATCTTGTTATTTGGAAGAATTCAAATGCCTCTTTTGGAGGAATGATTTGTTAAAAGTTTGAAGATATTCCAGGGCCCAATTCTGCTGGCTGAATTGATTGCAATAAAAAAAAAGAGAAAAGAAAAGAAAAGAAAAAAAGAGGAAAAAAAAAAAAGGAAAAGAAAACTTTGACATTTGAGAAAGGATTGGGAATAACTTGAAAGCCTCTAAATTGTGCATTTTGGGGTTATTCCTAGCTAGCATCGGGAAGTGTGCTTATCTCATTGCTTATTCGAGAAGTCTCATCGGGTGGATGTTTTAGGCTAATCCTCCTACCACTTTGACTCCTACCACTTTGACTTTTCTTCCTAAATTGTCTTTAGAGGTGGGTTAGTCTTCTTTTGCATTCCTTGCTTTTTTTGGTTCATTTTTCATTGTTTCTTAGTTTGAGTTTTACGTGTTTATGTCTGAAACATAAGTGCATTCGTATAGCTACGGCTATATGTGAAACCATCAAGCAAGGTCGTAAGTTGGACGGTCTTTTTGGGTTTTGGGCAGTGATGACAAAGACACACCGGTGATAGAGCGGGAATGATATTCCATCCTACTATATTAATACCCAATCCAGGGACCCAGAAAACCGTAGGATGATGAATTTATAAAAGTATTTTTATTACAAAATTAGTACAACTTCCCTTTATATGCCTGAAATCCATGTGCATGCTAAAATATAAATTTTAAATGTATTGTAACTTGGTTGTCCACTTGTCAATTACTGGTACCGGGCTAAGGAGCACCCTCCTAAGTTAGGTTTAATAAGACACCCTCGAAATCTTTGTAAAGCACTTGTGATTTCTTTTCTTTGGATTTTCTTTGTGTTTTCGACAGTTTTCCTCGATGTATTGTGGATCTTCTACCGTTTTTTTTCAAGCCTTTTCAGGAGTCACCGACCTGTCAGGTATACAGATTTGTTTTACATTTACAGCGTTTACTTCTGCTACTGCACGCTGTCCTGCGTATACACATAATTCATGCCTGTAATATTACTGTTCACTGTGTCACATTGCATGTTCCCTTTTATAACTCATGTTGTTTCTACAGACTTGCAGGGGACTTTTAGATTAGAGGCCAGTAGGACACCCGGTTTAAGAGGTACCCTGTAGCGAGCCACTGACCCAACAATTGTACATTTATACACACCACAACCCTGAGCCTATAATCGCTATGTTAAGGATCTTAGAGTAGTCTTTCAAGAAGCGGAGCGTGGAACCAAGCAGAAGGAGGGCGACGATCGAAACCGCGACGACGAAGAGTAGGATGTCTCCTTAGAGTTAAGGTCCAATTGTAGGATAGTTGGGAAGTCATTGGGCTCTCCCTGGATCTGTGGCACCCCCTACCTTTTACTCCATTGACTCATGAAAATAACTATTCATATTCCGAGCCTTTCTCCCTTTGATTTCCACATATTTATCATTGGAAACTTGAACTTTAAAATCTTGAAGACAAAACCACCGATCTTAATCGAGAGTCTTCTTAAGTGATTTTAGACATTTAAGACGTAATTAACTATAGAGGTTTGCCTCTATATGGAACTTAAGAACCCAGTTTAAAATAAACGCTATTTAATCTCCCGTATTAAATAGGAGAATTTGTCAGTCAACATAAAGGTTCGCAGACTAAAACGGATGTCATAAAATCTAGAACCATTGGTCTGATTCGTGTGGAGAAGTCTGGGGCTGAAGATCCTAAAGAACTCTAAGGCCGAGGAGTTAGCTGTCGCCCCAAGGGTTACTCCAGAAGAAGTTACTCCTCAGCCGCCGCCGATTGGCCTTAAAGTAACTAAAGGAGGATCAATTGAGGCTACTTTAGAGCAGTTAAGAGCAGACATCAAGCAAATGGCCAAAGAAAGAGAAGACGAGCTGAGGTGTCAAGAAGATCTAACGGATTGAATGAACGAAGATATTGCTAAAATAAATGTCATCGAAACTAGGGCGTCGTCACCTTGCGAGATGTCTCAGAACTTGCCAAAGAAGGGGAGATTGAGGCACTGCGAAGGGAGGTTCGACAGAAAGATGAACAAGTCGAGCGTTTGGAAAGAAGGATGGAGGAAATGATGGTTGTAATCATGACGCTTCAGAGTTAACCTCAGCCCCGGAAGGAGACACCCGCGGAAGTAAACCAACCAGAGGTTGTCCAGGTTACCGTGTTGTCCCGCCAGTTCGTTGGCAGCCTTTCGGGAGTCGCTTTCGACTGGTATGCTGAGCTGCCAAATGGCTCCGTAAAGACATTAGCGGAGTTAGAAGACCTTTTCGGTAAACGATTCGCCGGAGCCCAACACCAAGCCCAACCCCACATTACCGTCGGTAATCTCGTGGCAGAGAAACATAAGCCGGACGAAACTCTGGTGTACTACATTCTATGATGGAGGAACTTAAGCATGAAGTGCGAGTCGCGGCTCCAGGAGCAGCATGCAATCGAGATTCTACTAAAAAGCATTCACGGCCCGGTGGCGTTTCTTCTTAAGGGCCTTACCATTAAAACCTTTGAAAAGCTATTGAGCAAGGCCGCGAGTCTTCAAGAAGAGGCAAAGCAGCTTGGTTTTCTCGAGAAAACTGAAAAACTGAAACCAATAAAGACCTTTGAGAAGAAGTCTGGCACTGTTGCGGCAATAGACAAAGGTAAGCAGCTGATGATATACCAGTTGAGCAACCTCAGCAAAGTTATCAAACTTCTCAGTAGAGCAACCAACAGTCATTCCAGCAAGGATTCCGTCAGATGGATGGGAGACGGCCTCCGACCATGATGAAATGCTTGAACAAAGTATACTCTTTTAAGGATTAAGCAGTGGGAAAGATGTTTCATAATTTGGTCAAGAGGCCGAATTTCAACTGCCTGCGCGAAAGAGACCCGAGGACGTGGATAAAAAGATCATCCATTGTATTGCCCGTATCACAGGATGGTTGGACATACCATAGAGGGTTGTTTTGCTTTCAAAAGGAGAAAATAACGATCCTGAAAGAGTATATGAAAGAGCCTGAAAAGGGTTCTATCAATATGACTTCGGTGGATCCTAGCGTGTCGATCAATCCATACACAACCGACGACGAATAGAGCGTAGCATGGACGAAGCCTTCAAAGAAAATATTAAAACAGATTCAAAATGCTCCAGTACAAGCGACAATTCAGAATCCAAGTCCCGCTAAATCCTTGCTATCAGTTGAAGTTGAGAAGCTGCCTTGAAAAGAGATGGAGAAAGCCACAGAAGACAAGGAGATCGAAAAGCCTAGGGGTGGACCAGGGGTTGTATTTCCTAGATTGGTTGTTTCGGATTTGGGGGAGAAATCTCTCTAACCGCTGACTCTGTATGACTACTTTTTCCCTTTTGGGGTCATATAATACAATGAATTTCGGTTTCGGTTTCATTTTGACTGTTTCTAGTAGTAATACAATTGATAATAGTAAACATAGCACAGGTCTTGATTTCAATTCTAATAACAATTCTCAAATTGTACAAAATCTCAGCGAGTTCGGCAACGAAAAAGAAGAGGACGTCGACTACACGGGCTATTCTGGAATTTCAGGGTTCACTGGTAACAATCTGATTAGAACCCTCAGACTCAGAAGAAATCCCCGAGGAGCTTCTAATCCCAGTTCTAGAAAAGATGTCTTCGAAACCAACTCAAGATTTAGAAGAGATAACAGAGGTGTATTTAAGGAGAGGAAAAGTGTTACATCCAACAATGGGTCCAGCAGTAAATACAAGACAAGCTGCTACCAAGGAAGAACCAACCCCGCCGGTGGAAGAAGTTTCTGTTCAAAATTGTTCAAAGAGAAGTCGGGGAACCGAGTAACAAAGTGGATTACAACGTACTAGCACATCTTAGGAAACTACCTGCTAAGTTGAGCATTTATGATGCCCTGATGCTGTCAAAAGAGATGAGGGAAGCGCTGGTTAAGGTTTTACTCGACCCAGAGATTTGTCTAGCTCAGCTTGCCAGTACTTCCTTAGATGAGGCTTGTTTGTTGCAAGGAGAAAGGAAGGTTACTTTCATAGACGACAATTTGTTGCTCGGTATCGCCGACCATAATCACCCCCTCTACAATTCAGTTAATATTGATAAGTACATGCTCTCCACAGTGTTGGTAGATCCAGGGGCATCTATCAATATAATGAATCTGCACACATTGGCATACCTGGACATAGACGTTCGCAAGTTATCAGCCGATAAGATGATGCTAAGAGGCTTCAACCAGAAAGGAGAAAGAGCTCTTGGGTCAATCACGCTACTGTTGAAAATCGATGATTTAGTAACAACCGCGAGATTCCACATTATCGACTCTGAGACTTCATTCAATGCTCTCTTGGGCGACCATGGATTCACGACCATGGAATGGTTCCTTCGTCTTTACATCAATGTATAAAATATTGGCATGAAGATCAAGAACACTGCATCAAAGGTGACTTACAACCATTTCCCATACATGAGGTGGGAATCCATGAGGATGTCGCTTACTACGCGCCTTCGCAGAAAACATATTTCTCCAGAAATGTCATACCAAACAAAGTGGAAGGACTGGAAGAGACAAGGTAAAGACCACTGATTCTAGTTCGACGAGCTCTCACCGCTCCTCTGCAACGAGATGCTGAAAGTTTCTCCAGAACTCGCATCCGAGGACGAGGTCGAGGCCGGGGACGAGGTCGAGGGAGGAACACTTGGGCTAGCGAACACAAGAGTCCGGTTATCAACATCGGCCGGGAAGACAGTTCCGAAGGAGAGGAAACCTAGAGGGACGCGATGCCCATAAGCCAGAAGAAGCCTCAATTTGAGATCTATCTAGAAGATGAAGGGACTTATGAGTATAAATCAATGTATGAAAGGATCAATAATTATGTGCAAGTCGTGACCCTAACCCCGACCTATGCCCATAAAGTTGAAGATTTGGTGGTCAAGGAGGTCCACGGTGTTGGTGTAAAACCAATTAAGTTCCATCGTGGTTCCTCCTCTAGTTCTGAAACTAATGTAAAACTAGAGGAGGACATTTCTTTTGAATTAACAGAATTACCGATTGAGTGGTACTCTCCCTGTGTCCAGAAACTTGCTCAACGTGGCATCATACCTAAACAATGGTCAAAAGATCAATCACATCATTTTGAAGAGTTATGGGTTAGTGAATAATAGTAGGTGTGCCCCTAACTCAAAACAAGGACTTGGGTTCTGCGTTCTGCATAGTGGGTTTAGTTGATGATGTGGAATTTTGTTTGGTTGTTACTAACTATCCTAGGGAATATTGCTTGGAAGCTTTAGACAATTTCGAAAACCCTTCGATCGAGGATGCTCCACTGGAATTCGAAGAGATCAAGTCAACTGTGGACGAGTTAAGGGAGGTTAACCTAGGACTGAAGAGGAGCCTATACCTACTTTCATCAGCTCTCTGCTCAGTAAGGAAGAGTCTGCAAATATGGTTAAATTGTTAATGGAATTCAGAGATTGTTTCGTATGGAGCTATGAGGAAATATCTGGATTGGCTCCGGAAGTTGCGGTCCATAAATTGGGATTGGACCAAACAGCAACTCCAGTTAGGCAAGCTCCTAGAATGATGCGTCTTGAGATTAAGCAACAAGTGATAGCTGAAGTTAAAAAGTTAATAGACGCAAATTTTGTCCGTGAAGAGCAATATCCTACCTGGTTGGCTAATGTGGTACCAGTCAAGAAGAAGAACGGTCAAATCCAGGTGTGTGTCGAATTCAAAGACTTAAACAAAGCATGTCCAAAAGACGAATTCATGTTACCGATCCCAGAATTAATGGTGGATATTGCATCGTCCCACGCGATTTTCTCCTTTATGAATGGTTCTTCTGGGTATAATCAAATTAAGATGGCATCAGAAGATGAGAAATTCACAGCTTTCAGAATACCAACCGGAGTTTACTAGTACACGGTAATACCCTTTGGATTGAAGAATATCGGCGCAAACTACCAGCGGGCAATGACGAGAATTTTTAATGACCTAATCCACCAACAAGTCGAGTGTTATGTGGACGATTTGGTCATCAAGAGCGAACAGAAGGAAGACCATTTGTACGATTTGAGAATTGTTTTCAAGCGGTTACGACGATATAATCTTAAAATAAATCCCCTCAAGTGTCTTCGGTGTCACCTCCGGGAAGTTTCTAGGATTTTTCGTCCGTCACCGCGGAATCGAAATCGATCCCGATAAAATTAAAACTATCCTAGAAATGCTGCCCCCTAAAAATTTAAAGCAATTACGGACCTTCCAAGGGAGGTTGGCATATCTGAGACGCTTTATTTTCGATTTGTCAGGTAAATATCAATATTTTTCCGCACTAACCAAGAAAGACGCCAAGTTTACTTGGGACGAAAATTGTCAAAGCGCTTTCGAAAGTATCAAGTAGTATTTAATAACAACTCCTGTCTTAGCAGCTTCGGTCTCAGGTAGACCCTTGATACTTTATACGGTGACATTAGACGATTCCCTAGAAGCTCTGTTGGCCCATGTCAATGAGAAAGGTAAAGAAAATGCTCTCTACTACCTAAGCCGAAGTCTAATACCGACGAAAGTGAAGTATCCCCCTATTGAGAAGCATTGTCTGGCTTTGATTTTCGCCACTCAAAAGCTCAGGCACTATATGCTCTCCCATAAGATTGATCTCATTTCTAGAGTTAATCCGTTGTAGTATTTAATAACACGGCCGACACTCTCCGGCAGGTTGGCGAGATGGTCAATGATATTACTACAATTCGATATAACCTTCGTACCCCTTCGCGCGGTAAAAGGACAAGTCTTAGCAGATTTCCTCGTGGCACACCAGCTACCGGCTGAATCTCCTCTCAATTATGAACTGCCTGATGAACAGATAATGAGCTTAGAAGGCCCCAGTGCTCAATGCTAGAAAATGTATTTTGACGGAGCCTCGTCAGCACGAAGAGAAAAAGGATGACAAACAATAATACATGGCAAAGCGAGAATTAGATTGACTTTCATAACATCGGAGCAAGGAATGTTAAAGTACTCCTACCATTTAACAGAGCCCTGTAAGAACAATGAGGCGGAGTATGAGGCCCTGATAACTGGACTGGAGCTGGCCATGTTAATGGACATTACCGATATTGATATTTACGGTGACTCCCAACTAATTATCCAACAGGTTGTCGGGCAAAACAAAATTCTGAAACCTAAATTGGAGCAGTATTTCGTTATACCATGAAGTTATTGGAGCAGATCCCCAAGGTAGCACTCTACAAAATTCCTCGGGGGGAAAATGCTCTCGCAGATGCCTTAGCCAGACTCGCCAAAGAATTTGCATGTCCTCAGGAAGACTGCATCAACATAACAGTTCAAGGACATCGGGTTTTGTCCCAACTTGACATGGATACTCTACATAAATTGGGAACGGGAGAAACAACAACAACAGTTAATGAAGTTACAAAAGATTGGCGCAAATCGTTCATAGTATACTACATACGGGAAAGTTACCAGATGATACGTCAGCGACATATCAGATAAAGAAAAAAGCTTTGTCGTATGCCTTAATAGATAACGACCTTTATAGACGGACTTTCGATCAAATGTGGCTGAGATGTTTGAGCACGTCAGAAGCTCAAGACGTCGTCAAAGAGGTACACAGGATTTTGTGGCGTGCACCAGTCAGGTCTTTAGATGAAAATGAAAATCAGGAGGTTAGGGTATTACTGGCCAGAAATGATGACCGATTTGCATAAATGTTGTCAAAAGTTGCCACCAGTGTCAAGTACACGGAGTGATCTTGCATCAACCTCCGAACGTGCTGCATCCGACAATTGCGTCATGGTCGTTCGAATGTTGGGGCACAAATATAGCGGGTCCTATAGACCATCCGTCTTTAAAAGGACATCGGTCCATATTTGCTGCAACGGACTATTTCTCAAAATGGGCGGAGGCAGTCTCGTTGAAGGAAGTGAAAGCGCACAACGTCCTACAGTTCTTCAAAGACCAAATTGTGTATCGGTTCGACGTACCACGCAGAATTATCTCAGACAATGGTGTTGCATTCAAGAGTACCAAAATCAATAACTTCGTCAGGAGGCACGACATAGACTGGTGTTACTCTACAATATATTATCCGAGGGCAAATGGTTTGACCGAGGCTTTTAATAAAACTCTCGTCCAAATCCTAAAGAAAACGTTGGATGACAACAAGAGAAAATGGCACAAGCAGTTATTGGAAGCATTGTGGGCTTATAGAAAGACTTTCAGAACTCTTACTTAGGCTACGCCTTATACTCTTGTGTTTGGATCCGAGGATGTACTACCTTTAGAAGTACAACTCCCATCATTAAGAATCGCTGTGGCAAACAAGGTTACTACGGAGGAAAATGCAAAGCTTCGACTCGAGGAGCTGGAAAACCTTGAAGGAAAACGCCTGCAAGCTTAACAGAATTTGGAGTTATATCAAACTAAAATGATCCAAGCCCACGATAAATTGATCCGCCCAAGGACTTTTAAGGTCGACGACTTGGTTCTAGTTCTTAATAAGACTTATTCTTGCGCATCGCAAAATAGGAGGAAAATTCGAACCGACTTGGGAGGGACCATTCGTGGTTGAAAAGGTCTACACCGGAGGTTCTTATCAACTGGTGGACTATCGAGGAGAGCATCCCATGCTCCTCATTAATGGGTGATACCTAAAAAAATATTATGCGTCGTGATGTTTTTAAAAGAATGAGTTTTGGAAGTAAATTTTGTTCTTAGAAGCACCGATGTATCAGTTGTCCATAACTGGGTCCAAGTTCAAGCTAATAAAAAAAAAATTGTCATATTGTTTTGAATAACAATCCCTTTTCTATACGATCAACATATATATATATATATATATATATATGTCATAAATAACAATAATAAATAATAAATGAAAGGTACTTTCTGAAAACTTTTTATCTAATAAATAAGTTTTTATTGTTCTTGTTCGATCCGGATTCAGCACATTGATTTCTTTCCTGTTCTTGCAGGAGAATGTCAGACGGACGACTGATCTTTACTTTCAAAAATGGCATCTGTTTGGCACTAGACAGAGGGCAGATTGAAGGGGATACTGTGGTTGATTTTGATTTCAACTTTGAACATGTCGAAATGGAATATGAAGGAGAATCTTTGACAGTGGCAAGTCAGGAGGATATTCATGAGCAAAAGCCTCTGTTGAAATTCAGAAATAAACAGAAAGAAGTTGTTGCGAAGAAAAGAAGATTCAGAGAAATTGAAGAAGAGGGGACAACTAACAACCAGAACCCCGAAATTGAAAAAATGAAATCAATGATGATGACGACTGAAGGTCAACTCATCGGTGATTCAGCGGCAGATATTCAGCCTGGAGGAAGGGCAAAACTCACACGCACTCAACGACAGAACCGTAATTGCCGCATCCACAAGATGCTAGATCAATTACGGGAACGACAGGAGAAGGAAGATATCCTCGTCAACCCTATTACTCCATCAGAGGACCGGCTCCTGGACAGATCAGTGGGAGCGACATTGCCCTAGTTCGTCATTGGAGGTGACTATATAGATTCTGTTAGAAATTATGACATTCCTGAGTATACTCCTGCAGAAGTAAAGTTAATACGTTCAGCTGAAACATCGGCGCCCAAGCCAAAGGGGAAGATGGAGAGACTTGCAAAGGTTGAGCCTTACGTCCCCCAGTTTGTCAGCAGACCTCGCCAGTCACAAATCATCACTAAGAAGGAGCTTGATAGATTCCAGAGAGTGCGAAAATAGGATTTTGAACACTTCCAGAGGGTATAGGGCAAGTATGTCAACATCCTGGAGGACTTAGAGCTGCATACAGATGTCTTCTCTGATCATGATGTCTTCGGCCTTAGAAATGATGGGTGTGTCGGTTTCTTAAGACGGAGAACTTCCTCCGAGCCTCAGAAGTGGATGCGAGGCAAAGGAAGGATTACGATCCAATATGGTTGTTGTTACAACTACGCACATGACAGTGAAGGAAACCATCCAGGAATAATCTGTCATGACGAGGTGGATCCAATGTCTGCATTTCTAAAGGAAATGATTAGGTGAATGGTGGTCTGGCATGTGTTACCTGCTAATTGTATCCCCAATAGCTGCATTATAAATCTATACGTGGAGAGTGACTGTATTCCACCCCATATAGACCACCACGACTTTGCGAGGCCCTTCTGCACAGTCTCGCTCGTTAACAAATGCAACATCAAGTTCGGGATGGACCTTCGGGCAACTGGCCAGGAGAGTTCCGGGGGCCAGTAGAAATTCCACTGCCTGTAGGTTCGATTTTGGTGTTGAAAGGAAACGGTGCAGACTTGGCGAAACATTGCATCCCAACAGTTCCTTGTCAGAGGATTTCAATCACCTTTCGGAGGATGAGGGAAGACAAAGTTCCATTTCGCTACAGACCAAACCCGGAGCTGGAGGGTTTACGACCCCTTATGCTATGAGTCATTTTGGGACAACACACCTTTGAGAAGACTCGAAGTTGACTCTTTTTGGAGTGTCTCAGGAGGTGAGGTTGAACCCGACATGACTCACTAGCTAAATGTTTGAAACACGGACTTCAGGATAGCAAATGTCTGACAACATGAATACCAAGACATATATGGATATATGTGAACCGTGTATGCAAATTTTTGAAGAGACATTTTGACAAGATGTTTTGCTATGATATTTTATGCAAGATTGCATGATGTATGCCCGACAGAAAATTGGAAATGGATTTATTATGTCTGCTTTCAATTGTCATATTCCCTGTCTGGAGCAATCGATTACGAATGCCATAGATTTCGAGTTTACCTCAACCCAGAGGGGGAATTGACGGACAAAGAACGATACAAACAAAAGAAAAAAAACAAAAACAACAAAAAAACAAACAAAAAACAAAAAAAATGATGAAAATAAAAATAATAGCAACAAATGATATTCACCGAAATTGAACGACAAAGGGGGAGTCGGGTTAAACAAAGTTTTCTTTCTTACCTTTTGGCATAATACTAGGAGCCTCTTAGCAGTCTCTCTTGCCGTATGAAG
>NW_018164803.1:168006-168656 GCF_001263595.1 Phalaenopsis equestris
GGTCTCAACAACAAATAGTTCGCTTGTATTGTCTGTACTAGAAAAGGTCTCACGGACAGCATCCCAGATTTCCTTAGCCGTGCCATAGAGAAGAAAATTTTCGCCAATATCAAGTGCCATCAAATTAACAAGTCAGGCCATAACCATATTATTCTCGGATTTCCAAGTCTTGTTTCCCCAAGTCTTGTATGACGGATCTGTCGTCATCGAAGTTGGAGCATCACCAGTGAGGTAATCATCTTTGCCTTTGCCGCATACAAACATCATGACTGACTGCGACCATTGGAGGTAATTCTGGTCGGTGATGAGGACAGAATTATTGTCTGAATTATTGGGCAATTCTATTGTCTGAATTGTTGGGCAATAGAGACCCAGCCGGGAATGGTGGTTCGAAGTGACATCACTAATGGAGGAGGAGTTGCAGGCATGGCCGTATTTAGTCATTGAGCAAGGATGGAACTGGTTGTGCTCGGTTGAAGAAGAAGAGTCAGCGCGGGAGATCGCGGGAGAAGCAGTATCGCGGATTGAGAAAGAGCGCGGTCAGTTGGAGAAGCAGTATCGGGAGATCTCGATCGCGGGAGAAGCCCGACGCGACGCGGGAGAAGCAGTCGGAGCGGGAGATCGCGGATTGCGGCAGAGGGGGGGGGGAC
>NW_018164803.1:168954-171800 GCF_001263595.1 Phalaenopsis equestris
TGAGTACAAGAGATAAAAAAGAGGAAAGAAATCTCCATACAATTAAGTAATTCCTATAATTATGGAATAAACATAATTACCAATAATTAAAGAATTACCATTTTTATATTATGACTAAATATAGCAAGTACTAAATAGAATAACGTAAATAATAATGAGCATAATTCCACACTCCCCCTCAAGGTGATCTCGTAAATGGTTTCACCAGATCTAGGAAGAGGAACTTCAAAGACGTCGCCAAGAAAGAAACAAAAGGCTCTTTGGCGATCATTTGGAGAACTCCATTAACAAAGTACTATTTTGGCAGTGAAATTTGTAATAACAGGAGTTTTGAGTGCTATTTATGTAAATCCCCCATTTTTAAATTATTATAGACATGCTTAGCTAATTCAAACTCAAATTCTAATCATAATTCTACAATTAAATCTAAGGATACCAAATGAGATGAATGATTTATTTGGAATTTGTTGACTTCTTTGGAATTGGTTGAGCTTTTGCTAATTATAATTCAATAACTTTTGAGCGTACTACGAATGAAAAAGCTTAGTAAATGGTTTCTGATGATAGTTACCCACAACTATAGAGTTTGATTTTTAGGTTAATTGCTCAATCATATTATTGTTGTTTGTTGCAAGAAAATTTTAAATATATATTCATTTATCAAATCACTCAATAGGAATAAAATCACTCTTTAACAAAGTGAAGATTTAGTATCTTGGTATGAATTTAGTACCCTGGTATGCTAGTCTTCATCATCTATCTCGAAGGAGCTCATAATACATTAAAAGAGAAATAAAGTTATCTAACATTCATGGGGATGCATTAATAATAATGGATGAAATTAAAATGCTTAAATTTGCTAATCTCCATTTTGATGAGCCATCTTTGAAAACTACTTTCTTAAATAATAATACATGCAGCATTGAAGAGAGCACATGTGTTGAAATTAATGATGATCATAAAATTCCAATTATTTATACATCATCAATATGCTCATATAATCATATTTCATTTAATTATTTTGAAGTAGGCATCCTTTCTTATAACAATTGACATTTTGTAAGCAATATTGATATTGACAACACATATGATAACTAATAATGATTATGAATGCTAATATTGGAGCATATTTCATAAATTTTCATTGACACATGAAATTTTTTCTTTTATTATTAATAATTTTTATTTTTCAATTATTATTATTAAAAACTAAAAAGATGTATAAGGAGTGGAGAAAGAGTATTTTGATCCCCATTTTTAAGAATAAAGAGGATGCACAAGGGTGTGAAAGTTGTAGAGGAATTAAGTTTATAGGTCATATTTTAAAATTATGGGAGAGACTAATTGAACATAGGTTAAGACGTAATACAAAGATTTCTCATAATCAATTTTGATGAGAGTCTACTATAGAAGCTCTACATTTATTGAGATGTTTGATGGAGAAGTACAAGGAGAGCAAGGAGGATATGCATATGCTTTTTATTGATTTAGAAAAACCTTATGATAAGTCCAAAAGAAGTACTTTAGAGAGTTTTAGAATAAAAAAATGTGTTGATATGAATTATATTCAAGTCATTAAATATATGTATACTAGAGTTGTTATTTGTGTATGAAAAGAAAAAGGATTGACCAAGTATTTTCCTATTTCAGTTGGATTACATCAGCGATTGACTTTAAGCCCATATATTTTTGCTTTAGTTATGGATGCTCTAGCTGGACATTTACAGGAGGACGTATCTTGGTGTTTGCTCTTCGCTGATGATATTTTTCTTGTGGATAAGACTAGAGAAAGAGTTCAAGAAAAACTTGAATAATGGAGGTCTATATTGGAGTCTAAAGACCTTCATTCGAGTATATCTAATACTGAATACATTGAATGTAATTTTATTAGTAGTAGCTCTAGCAACAGAGTTGTAACTATGGGTGATCAAATCATAAAAATGTTAGAACTTTTAGATATCTTGGGTCTATTGTTCAAAGTGATGGTGATATAGATGGGGATGTTATTAGTAGAATGTCATAACTCTCAAGCGTTCAGCTCTGCCAGAGACCCTTCCCTGCGGCGGTTCTCGCCGGCCAGATGCGCCGGAGCTCCTCCTCCTTGGCCAGCCGCCGGCATTCAGCTTCGCTGGAGAGCCTTCCCCAGCCAAGTCGTCATTCTATTTTTGTTTGTTTTTTTCTCTTTTATTTTATAAGAAGTCGTCAGCTTGTCGATCGTCGTATACTTCCCTTTTTCGAACAAATCTCTCTTTCGGGTCATATGGACGGCGTGAAGAAGAGAGGAACAGGAAAAGACGGACATACGAAAAAACGACAAACAAGAAAAAACACAAAAAGTGAAAAGTCTACGTGCGGTAAACCTCGCAAAAATAGGTTAGAAGCATCCGCCCAAATAAGATAGGGCGAAAACACCTTAAACCGATATCCGCGAAAGAATACCTATGTAGACTACCCATAAGCAGAGATTCAGGTGTAAGTGTTTGTTCTGGAGACATGAGTCCTCCTAAGGGGACGCATCCTGCTTAGTTAATTAAATCTTGGGGGTTGCCCATAAAAACTCTTGATCAAAAGGGGGTTTTGCTCACCTGAAAAATGACAACTAGCACAGGGTCATCGTGGGAGATTATCTCGCAGGGGGAATGTCCTGATGCTTCAAAACTCTCGCTAAACCACGGGGCGAGAAGTGAGTCTCTCATGGTCCCCATATGGATTGCGGACTCATCAACATACAGAACCTACGAAATAACCATATCATCCCAACGGGAAGTCCCGATACGTTAAAGCACATCCGAACCGTAAGGGCAGAGGACAAATCGTCATATCCCAAACGGGCGGCAGCTCATCGG
>NW_018164803.1:172426-182708 GCF_001263595.1 Phalaenopsis equestris
AAATATGAATGCAGTTATCTAGAGCGTTCTTTAAGTATTGTGGATGCCCTATTAATATATGCAGGAAAGTAAATGTTGCAATTTTTTTTAATCCTAAATATTTTAATCCTGAATTTTAATTATCTTGATTATTTTATTTAGTATTTTTAAGTAGAAAAATTAGAAATATAAGTCCTAATGAGTCTATGTTGTATCGTGAAATCCCAGATATATAGAAATAAACAATATAAAACGCTCAAACATGCAAAGACACACGAGAAGAGAAAAAAAACACCCCAAAAGAATATAAAAATAGGTCAAATGTCGCTGGACCAGCAACATAATCTAGTGAAAGCAGTAAAAACGGTTGAACTCTGCATATACATGTCCGGTCTTAAGTCTATACAATAATGTAAAATTCGGACTTAAGGTACGGGACATGAGCTGCTGCTCCTAATCCTCGTCATATGGTTTGATGCATCATTCGCCTCGAAACTCGTGCTTGTACCTTATTTTCGATACAGACTTTCCTAGGACTATCAAATACCTTTAAAAAAGAAAAGAAAAAGAAAATAGAGACTCGACCTGCAGAAAACAATCCGTGCCTTATAATTGGAGGAGCTAAAGAGCACCTGCAAGTAAATGATTAGAAATCATTACATGCTCCCCCATAATAACCATGTGTGAGTGTGTATAAATAGGCACGACACCTACAGAAGATCGCCCTAACATACTATCACACACAAAAGAGCATGCAAGCACACTGAAAAAGCAAGAAGGTGACACGTGTCTAGCACAAAACAATGCACCACACAATAATAGTCAAATGTGTCGAAAAATACTACCTAGCACCCTAAATCCTAGCCTAGCCACACTATCTAACCAAAAGAGTGTCAACCTAATATCTAAGTGCGGGGTGAGTGTGGGTGTAGTATGACTTTGATGGGGTCGTCTGACCGACCCCATCCTAAGGATCCAATGGATCTAAAAAGTGTCACGAAAGGAGGTGGCACAAGTGAGATCCATTGGATACTTAGCACAGTAATACTCATGTCAATCTCGATGACTTAACTCGCATTGTTCATCGGGATAGACCCAGCGAGTAATGCTCGTTAAGGCATCGCGACCAACACGGGAGTCACTTTCCTAACTGTTCTGACTCACTATCCATATGAACATGCAAATGAATAATCAAAATATATAAGGGATGAGTATACCATGGGGCAGAGACTCGAACAAAGGTAGGCGTACCGTAGTGGCAGCGGCCCCAAAGGGGTATGTCGAAGCGACAGTGACCCAACGAGATAGACATGTCATGGTGGCAACGACCCGAAGAGGTAAGCATGTCGTGGTGGCAGTGGCCCCGAGAGGTGTGCTGATAGGGCAGTGACCTGTAAAAAGTAGGCGTGCCCTGGCGACATGAACCCAAAGAGTGTGCAATTCGAACCTACAACCATAATCGTGCAAACATGCAGATGCGAGACGAGATGCAATAATACAATCATATATACGCACTATAATATGCAAAAATGCAAACATACATGCAAGATAGTATGGTGGTGCAAGTAATTAGTGAACTGGATCAAGACATGATCGACTGAAGTGAAGTTAAATGCTCGGCGGGCCGTGGCGGCCGGTTGGAGCGAAGTGAAAAACTCGCAAAGTCGGGACGACCGGTCGGAGCTAAGTGAGATGTTCGTCGGGTCGGGGCGGTCGGTCGAAGCGAAGTGAAAAGTTTGTCGGGTCGGGGCGGCCGGGTCAGAGAGAAGTGAAAAGCTTGCCAGGTCGGGGCGGTCGATCGAGACAAAGTGAAACGCTCGTCGGGTCGGGGCGGCCGGTCGGAGCGAAGTGAAAAATTCGTCAGGCCAGGGCGGCCGGTCGAGGCGACGTGAAAAACTCGTCGGGCCGAGGCGGCTGGTTGGAACGAATTGAAAAGCTCGCCAGACCGGGGCGGCCGGATGGAGCGAAGTGAAATGCTCCTGAAATACAAAATGCAACATGCAAACAATCACATTTAATAGGGAGTCATCCCCGTGCTAACGACCTTACCGGGAAAGCTAGGGTCAACATATAGAAAAATGAATTGTGTCGCTTTTGCTTTGGTGAGGCAGATAGGGAACTTCTCCCCGGATCTCCAAAGGGGAAGTTCTCCGTCCTCCCCGGATCTCCAAAGGGGAAGTTCTCCGTCTTGTCGTGAAATGGACTAGCGACGACGTTTTTTCATATTTCACGACACCTCTGAGCTTTACGAAATGAGCTAATGACTCTCATTTTCTCATTTTGCAAAGGTCTATTATGCGATCTTTCAAACAAGACCGGAGCAAACAAAGCAAAGGGGAGGGAAAGGAGCTCCAACCCTTAGAATTTTTTTTGTGCTAAGGCTAACAGTCAAAAATGATTACTTCGTCTATCGTAGGGGACTTGATTGTGTAAGGATATTCCAATCTTAAAGACCATCTCTAAGAAAACAAGCGATCCATCACACAGATGCGCCGTTGCACCGACACTTGCCGACGCACGCACCCTGTGTGGGCGATCGAACCCGCACGCCTAATGCCACTACAATCTAAGACTAGCTAGGAAGTAAAGTGCGAAGGGGAAGAGGACTTATAATGTCGCGCGGTTTGCACGAAATCCAATGAAGTCCGGGAACTCTTTTGCACGCGGTCCAAGACTCCTGCACCCTTCCGAACGACAACGAGGTTCGCCGTCCAGCAACGTCGGGATGCTCCGACGAGGTGTTTGGTCCCGGAAAAGCGAGGCGACGAGGTGGCTGTGGCGGAACGCCGGTAGCACGCAACCAAGACGAGGTAAGCAAGGTGAAATGCACAAAATATGGAGTTGTGTGCTGGAACGGGGCTGCTTTGTCACGCGATCGACACCGGCGAGGAGCTAGACCTGCGAGATGTGACCGTCGAGGAGGAACCAAAAGGGAACGGGCCGGAAGAAAGAAAATTTCCAAAAATGGACGGTGACTAGCTATAAACGGAAAAGCTCAGCAACGGAGGAGAACCCCGGCGAGGTCAGCTGTTCCGACGGCCGAGAATCACGCCGGCGAGGTGGCCGACAGGAAGGGAGGGTTCCGATGCGCGACTGGCCAAGAAGGAGCTCCGGCGCGACTGGCCAAGAAGGAGCTCCGGGCGGGAAGGCTCTCCGGCAGATCTGAACACCGGCGGCTGTGTTCGCCGGTGAGGGAGGTCAGCGACGGCGACAAGGGGTGATGAGGCTGGGCTCTTAAAATCCTTGGCGGCTGCCCCTGTTCCTTCGAGCTGGAGAGGGAGAGATAAGGGATTGGATAATTTTTTTTTATTATTATTCTTTTTTTTATGAGGCGTGATATATATTAAAAAAAAAGATAAAAGGCATGTGAAATTTTTTTTATTCCCCTAGAGGCATGCGTATCCTGTGTGTGTGTGTGTGTATTTATATTTATATTTATATTCATATGAACGTGATGGGGGTGAGAATAAAAAAAGGAGTGTGATGCATGCGTGAGTAGATAAGAATAGATAGGATTTCTTTATTATTATTATTTTTTTTATTTTTATATATAATAATAATAATAATAATAATAATATTAATAATATTTATTATTATCATTCCCGTATTATTCACCCGAACACGTTCTCGCGCGAAGTGACTGTCCTTTCTGACTAAATCCGACGTTCCGGGCGCATCCACGCAGTTCGTTTCTCCATCTGGGGTCGTCTGGGCCACTTTTTCGACTGTAAAGCCCAAAACTATAATTCATGAATTTTCATCCCGCCTGCGAAGCCGTAGCAAAGTGGACATCTTCCGTAGCTGAAATCGACGTTTCGGACAGTCACGTGGTCTGTTTCGCCGTCCGGGGTCATCTAAACAACTTCGCTGACGATCGGGTTAATTTGAGTCAATTTCGCGCGTGACGCGACACATATATTCGTTGTCTCGATCGGAGCAATCCAAAGTGCTAAATGTCAATCGGTCTTCGCCTAGGCGAAAACCAAAGCCTAGCAGAATGACCCTGGCTACATGCCCCTCAACATATGTCAAAAAGGTCTCGGATGGGTGTCTAAACTATCAGTTGTCACGAACAAGCCGTAAACTATCCTGAGTCATGCAAGTGGACGTCCTACACTCATGACATCAAAAATTGATGCCAACAAACCCCCAACAAGTGTGCTGCGCAGTCAAGACATAATGCACTTTTTGGAAGATGCTCAATTTTTTATCAAGCCTATGTTAGTGGTGGTGACATGACCCAAGCGACCAAAAAGAGTCAAGTACCCTAGGAAGGAAAAACCACGAGAGCTAAATCCACTTCTAGAAGGATGGGGAAGGAATGCACATGGGACTTATATCCATCCCGACAACGGGTTCAGAGACCGTAGAGACATGACCCGCAAAAGTGGTTCAGAGGCCGTAGAGGCCTGACCACACCCGGTAGGTTCAGGGGTCGTAGAGACGTGACCTACGAATGAGTTCAGTGGCCATAAATACATGACTTAGAAAAGTGGTTCAGAAGTCGTAGAGGCATGACCACACCCGGTGGGTCCAAGGGCCGTAGAGGCATGACCTAGAAATGAGTTCAGGGGCCATAGAGGCATGACTCAGAAAAGTGGTTCAGATGCTGTAGAGGTGTAACCACGAAAATAGATTCAGAGGCCGTAGAGGCATGACCTAGGGTTGAGTTCAGAGGTCATAAAGACATGACTCAACTCGGTGATTCAGGGGCTGCAGGGGCATGACCACACAACACTGAGGGGTTAAAGCTAGGGTTGAGTTCAGAGGTCATAAAGACATGACTCAACTCGGTGATTCAGGGGCTGCAGGGGCATGACCACACAACACTGAGGGGTTAAAGCCTCAAATGCCTGCACATCATCGATGAGGACCGTCGGGCTACGTGTCGCACATAAGCGGAAGGCAGGTTGGCTAGGGAGCCGCCTGCTACTTTAAAGAAGAGTATCGGGCTTCACATTGCACATTAAGCGGTAGCAGGTTGATTAGATCGAGAAGGAATGCCTTCGCATTTGAGGACTAGTCCGCATTGATCAGTTAGGAAGGAGAGCCAAGAGACTCTGATCCCTCCTATGAACTGATCAAGGTGCGTACCTGAACACCCGCACTATGTCAGTGATGAAAGCTAAAAGTCTCATATCATCATTCGACAGGTAGTGAAGGTTGGCTAGGGAGCCGGGCAATAAAGCTATCTTTAGGGGCCGTAGAGACATGACCCATCCTGATGGTTCAGAGTCCATAGAGGCATGACCAAGTCGAGCGAGGGATTAAATCCTCGAATACCTGCACCACGCTAGTGAGGACTGTCGTCGAGTCTTATGTCACTCTTTGTGAGGTAGGTAGGCTGGTTAAAGGGCCGAGCAATAAAGCTGAAACGTCGAATAACAAGACGATCTCATGAAAGGATCGACTATAACGTCGCCTAGTCCGAGAAAAATCGGAGCAGGTGGCTATAAAGCCAAAAATGTCAACAAACGGAATGTCCTCATAGCAGAGTAGACCTGAGGTCGTAGGGCTCGAGGCATATCGATGTATTTGGCTATGAAGCCAAAGGGTCGTCATAAGACGAAACACCCTTCTAAAAAAACTGACTAGGACATCATAAAGTTTGAAAGGCGTAACATGCAAGATGGACCAAGCAGTCTAGCAATTCGAGACGGGTCGATGAGGCCGAGCCAAGCGGTCCCCATCGTACGCAACGTCACGGTATGTGGCAATAAAGCCTAACACGTCTAGAGCCAAGATGTTCTCGTAATAGAGCCGACTAGTATGTCGTATGGCTCGAGTAACATCAAAACATATGGCTATGGAGCCAAAGGCTCGTCATGAGACGAGACACCCCCATGAAAGAGCTGAGTAGAACGTGACATGATTCTACAGGTGCCAGATGTTAAATATATAAGGTAACCCAACTCGCATAGAATGAGTTCTTGTCCAAAAAGTGATCGTGGTGACCCAATTCGGGATTTTAATGCAGGTGTGCATGACACTCCACCTTGGCACAGACTGGCCAAGTAAGCCAAGTGTTACAGCCAATGTTACATACCACGAGGAAGAAAAGGGTGGGGTCAGATCTATCTCTCCCACGTGAATGTCTAGCCTTTAAGCTAAGCTACCTCCATAAGAGGGTCTCAACCGCATTCGCTCAAGGCGAGTAGGACAAGCGCGTATTCCACATTCATAAGAATGAACGGAACGTGTATATCAACCAAACTCGCGACGAGCTGGAGTTGTAACCTTCGGACCCTACGTAGAGCGGATCGACGAAGGGCAAGGTAAGAGAAAGGCGAGGCTTCTCTCATAAAGATTGGTGGTCGCACCAGATATAAGCCGCCCGTAGAACTTCCACTTTGCATGAAATGCGAGCCGATAATCGAATTAAGAGAAATATAAGATTTCTCATACCAGAAATTGTTGTGAACTAAGAATAATATATTGGCAGGTGCAAGGGTATCGTCACAAGCAGTTCATCTAAAGAAGACATAACAAAACGCACATTCTTTAATGCTCCATAAATGTGGATTACAAAGTACATGTGCTTAAAGATAGTTCCCCACCAAAGTACAATGAGTACAAACAAAAGAAACTATGCGAAATATTTCTTCAAGTATCGCTCGTTGATAGAGAGCATCAGATGAGATCCGTTTGCATCAATAAATAAGTAGGCTCCTCCTTCGTAAACTTTGTCAATCACGAAAGGTCCCTCCCAAGTGGGTTCGCCTTTGACGATGAGACACAATTGGGTGGCGTAAGACCAACACCAAATCTCCAACTATAAAGGTTCTTGGTTTCACTAATTTGTTATGAGCTATGGCCATGCGGAAGCGGTACAGCTCGAGGTTTTGTTGAGCCTAAAATCTAAGACCTTCGAGGCTATCAAGCTCTTCCAACCTGAGTCGAAAGTTGTCATCATTGGTGATGTTGTTGCTTAGAGCAACCCTCAACGAAGGCAATTCAACTTTCAAAGGAAGGACTGCTTCGGACCCAAATGTCAAAGCATAAGGGGTAGAGCCGAAGGGGGTACGTTATGTCGTACAATACGCCCACAACGCCTCGTAGAGTCTCTCATGCTATTCCTTCTTATTAGCATGAAGGGTCTTTTTCATGAGATTCACAATGGTCTTGTTGAATGCTTCAGCTAGACCGTTAGCTCTCGGGTAATATATCGTGGAATATCTCCAATCGATTTGATGTCGACGTGCGAATCGATTGATCTTGGTATTCTTGAAGGCCAAACCATTGTCGGAAATGATCCTTCGTGGCACGCCAAAATGATACACGATATTATTCTTTAGAAAATGCAGCACATTTTCAACCCTGACCTACCTCAAAGGAACGACTTCCGCCCACTTGGAAAAGTAGTCGGTGGCTGCTAATATAAAGCGATGTCCTTTAGAGGACGGAGGGTCGATAGGCCCTACAATATCAGTTCCCCAAGCCTCAAAGGGTCAGGATGCTACTGTCGAGTGCAGTGCATTCGGGGACTGGTGAAGTATCGGGCTGAAAACTTGGCAACGATGACACCGATTGACATAATCTATGCAGGGTCATCGAAGGCCGGTAATATCCAAGTCTTTTAATCTTGGCTTTCATTTTGGGGCCGGACCGATGGGACCCACACAAACCATCATGGACTTCAACCAAGATTTTCTGAATTTCATCATTCCCAACACATCGTAGCCACATTTGGTCAAATGAGCGTCGGTAAAGGATACCATTTAGGAGGGTAAATCACAATGCTCTCCTCTCGGGACTCCTGAATGGGCTCGACGGTCTGTACTACGGAACGAACGCAAGGACCCTGAACTGGTAGCGGACCCTGGTCTCCTGCTACGAGGACGTCGTGGGCGAGAAGTGGTGGAGAGTTGCTCCATGACTCGTTCAAAAGTCTCTGAAACCTGAGCCACGAGCTTCTCCCTAATGACTGGACCCTGTCCTATCATGAAGGTAACTGCTCCGACGATTTCGTTTGTCAGAAAATTCATAGCAGCATGATCAAAGTGGACAATGGGTTGCAAAGAACTCGTGTCACGAGGCGGGGAACGCCTCCTAGCAATTCTGGCGGGAGGAACGTAGTCTACGCAACCAGAAAGAACAACAAACTGATTCTCACCCAGCGGAATCGAGGACTCTACCTGGGCTAGAACCGAAACAGAAGGAAGGACCTGCTGTTGGATCTGTAACCACCTGTTTCTAGTCCTCCGGGCCCTCCTGCCCAACTTCGAAGCTGGAAAGCTGGAGCAGCCTCAGAGGGACTCGGGGCGACAAGCGCAAGACCCGCGACAGGGATAACAGTAGCGACAACAGTGTCGCGTGAAGACTCACCCGCTGAAGACAAGGACAACCGTGAAAAAAGGTGAAACTTCCCGACAGCCTAGAGAAGACTGAAGGGCGCTGCGACACCTCGTCATCGGGCGCTGGCCTCTACTTCGCAAAAGAGGCAGACTCGATGCAAGCTACCGCAGTCAGAACAACTCGACATGCATGACTCCCCTTTCTAGGGAGGGCATAGAGCGGACGCCTCAGCAGGCGTAGGATTACTTATGGTAATCCGAACAGGGTGCTCGAAAGGACCGAAGGTGATAGTGCCTTCGGGAGCACTGAAAACACTTGGGGAAAAAGAAACAATATTTCCCCCGGCAGTAGCAATCGTAACCATTTTTTCGCTCGTCATGTTTGTAAAGCAGAAAGAGAACGAATACAAAACAGAAAGGTCAAAGAAAACAATCAAAACAAAGTACAACGACATCGATGCACGCGAAAATGCAGCGACCGACCTATCGAGGGTACAAAAGGGACGAAAATGCTCCAAGTTGCTAACCATAACAACTGAAACACGGATATAAAATCCAAGGTCTAACTAGACACAACAGTGGCGCTTTGATGATAAAGAAGCTAGGTCATAAAAAAGGCAAGCAGAACCCCTTCAGAAGGAGAGAACAAACTACTCCCGGTGGTAGGCACATACACCCGAATGGACAACTCCACATGAAAAGAGGCTTTCTCTTCACCACGGCAGTTTTACTCTTGCGGATTCTAGTGTGTCCACAAGAACAGCAACTCCTACAGGGAAGAAGCATCAATTTTTGATGTCATGAGTGTAGGGTGTCCACTTGCATGACTCAGGATAGTTTACGGCTTGTCCGTAATGTCCGATAGTTCAGACACCCACCCGAGACCTTTTTGGCACGTGTTGAGAGGCAGGTAGTCAGGGTCATTCTGCTAGGCTTTGGCTTTCGCCTAGGCGAAGGCCGATCGACATTTAGCACGATTGTGTTGGACGGGTCATTGTGATGAGAGGCAGGTAGTCAGGGTCATTGTGATGCATGCGTGGCATGTTGGACCGGTCGACATTTAGCATAATATCCGATCGAGACAACGAATATTATGTGTCGCGCCACGCGCGAAATTGACTCAAATTAACCAGATCGTCAGCGAAGTTGTCTAGATGACCCCGGACGGCGAAACAGACGTGACTGTGTCTGAAACATTGATTTCAGCTTCCGCATCGCTACGGCTTCGTGGGCGGAGTGAAAATACATGAATTATCGTTTTGGGCTTTACAGTCGAAAAAGTGGTCCAGACGACCTTGGATGGCGAAACGGACTGCGTGGCTGCATCCGGAAAGCCAGTTTTAGTCAGAAAGGACAATCACTTTGCGCGAGGATATGTTCGGGTGAATAATACGGGAATGAAAATAATAATAATAATAATAATAATAATAATAATATTATTATTATTATTATTATTATTATTATTATTTTCATTCCCGTATTATTCAAAAATAATAATAATAATAATAATAAAAGAAATTCTATCTACTCTTATCTACCGACGCATGCATCACACTCTCTCCTTTTTTTTATTCTCACCCCCATCACGTTCATATGAATATAAATACACACACACACATATATATAGGATACACATGCTTCCAGGGGAATAAAAAAAAGTTTCACATGACTTTTATCTTTTTTTTAATATATATCATGCCTCATAAAAAAAAGAATAAAAAAAAACTATCCAATCCCTTATCTCTCACTCTCCAGCCCGAAGGAACAGGGGCAGAACCCCAGGATTTCGCGAGACCTAGCCTCGTCGCCCCTCGTCGTCGTCGCCGACCTCCCTCACCGGCGGAGCTCCTCCTCCTTAGCCAATCGCGCGTCAAAACCTTCCCTTCCCGTTGGCCACCTCGCAGGCGTGATTCTCGATCGCCGGAACAGCTGACCTCACCGGGGTTCTCCTCCGTCGTTGAGCTTTTCCGTTTATAGCTGGTCGCCGTCCATTTTTGAAAATTTTCTTT
>NW_018164803.1:182769-183825 GCF_001263595.1 Phalaenopsis equestris
GTCGGCCTACCTCCTCGCCGTCGTCGATCGCGTGACAAAGCAGCCCCGTTCCAGTACACAATTCTATATTTTGTGCATTTCTCCTTGCTTATCTCGTCATGGTTGCGTGCTACCGGCGTTCCACCATCGCCACCTTGTCGCCTTGCTTTTCCGGCCACCAAACACCTCGCCGGAGCATCCCGACGTTGCTGGACAACAGACCTCGTCGTCGTTCGGAGGGGTGCAGGAGTCTTGGACTGCGTGCAAAAGAGTTCTCGGACTTCATTGGGCTTCGTGCAAACCGTGCGACGGTATAACTCTTCTTCCTCTTCGCACTTTCATTCCTAGCTAGCCTTAGGGTGTAGTGGCATTAGGCGTGCAGGTTCGATTGCCCGCATGGGGTGCGTGCGTCGGCAAGTGTCGGCGCAATGACGCATCTGTGTGATAGATCGCTTGTTTTCCTAGAGATGGCCTTTAAGATAGGATTCTCCTTATGCAACCAAGTCCCCTACGATAGAGAATCCTTTTTGACTGTTAGCCTTTGCACAAAAAAAATCCTAAGGGTTGGAGCCCCTTTCGATCCCCTTTATTTTGTTTATTTCGGTCTTGTTTGAAAGACCGTATAATAGACATTTACGAAATGAGAAAATGCGAGTCATTAGCTCATTTAGTAAAGCTTAGAGGTGTCGTCAAATTCGGAAAAACGTCGTCGCTAGTCCATTTCACGACAAGGCGGAGAACTTCCCCCTTGGAGATCCGGGGAGAAGTTCCCCATCTGCCTTGCCAAAGCAAAGGCAGCAATCTTTAAATGTGAATGTTAACCCTAGCTTTCCCGGTAAGGTCGTTATCACGGGGATAGATCCCTATTAAACGTAAATGTTTGCATGTTGCATTTTGTATTTCACGAGCATTTCACTTCGTTCTGTCCGGCCGGCCCGGTATGGCGAGCTTTTCACTTCGTTCCGACCGACCGCCCCGACCCGGCGAGCTTTTCACGTCGCCTCAACCGGCCGCCACGGCCTGGCGAACTTTTCACTTCGCTCCGACCGGCTACCCCGACCCGAGAGCGTTTCACTT
>NW_018164803.1:183925-192413 GCF_001263595.1 Phalaenopsis equestris
GATGTTCACACTCCTTTTGATGGTTCTCTGGATCAATTCGGTCAACATTAATAGGCGCGGCATGCTTGTACTGCATACCACACCTATTGGGGGTCCATTTATTGACCTCATTTTTTGTGAGGTCTCTTCCGCTTCTTAGAGCCTAGGGTCTAACTTTTAGGGTTTCCTACCGACCCTCTTAGAGAACTAGTCTGGGACCCACACCGATTAGAAATTCGAGCCACTTCTTAACTCCTAGCAGTTTCATGTGACTAATTCTAAAATCCTCAACGCTTGGTTGAGAAGATTAAAACCAGCGTGACGAAACTCGAGTCGAGTACTCTTAGGATCTAAAAGCCTTAGGAAACATTTGTGTCGTCCGCGCACACTTATCGAAGCACGAATACCATAGTGCACGCATCGACGCATACAATTGTCAAAATTCACGTCTCTCGCACCCCTAGGACGCTCTGCGATCGATCACAAGCGATTATTTCAAATTTGGTGTGTTATGTGTTTTCGACCTGATCAGCGACAAGGTTGCCCGGACGATCCCGGATGACCAAACGAACCGCGCCGATGCGTTTGAAACGTCGACTTTAGTTATGAAGGACTCCCACTTCGATATGGTTTTGTGCACGAGCGAGCGGTGCGCAATTCGAGAAATTTAAACATTATTTATACCTTGGGGGGTATATTTGGCAATATAAGACCGATGCGATTTCTTATTACGCGGGAAATCCTTAATTTGTCGCAGTCCTTGCTTGGTTCCATCCCCAATTGGAGCCCAGGCCCAGGCTCCTCTCGCTCGCGGCCCCTCTTGGTTCCGTCTCCGGGATTTAGCCCTAATCGTGTCTTCCTTCGTGCTGGTCCACTCCCTTCGCGTAACGAAGAGTTGACTTCCCCTCTCGACATCCTGTCTTCCCCTCTCGACATCTTCTACCTTAAATCTCCTCTTTTCGAAGCTTTCTGCTTCGTCTCACTGCGCGGAAGCTCATTCAGGGTAGATTGACTGGGTGCAAGTGTTCCCTGGGTCACGAATGGGGAAACTTCTCCTCGATCTTTCTTCGTTGTGGTCTTGACTGCGGCATTTCTTTTTCTTTCGGCTGGGTGTTGTGCTTTGTCGAGAGAAGTCCTTCGAGCTCCTCTTTTTTTTTGTGTGGATAGAATTCGATGGGGAGAGTTCTCTGTGAGGTTATGAAGCTTGAGACCTAAGGAGGTTTTGTGAAAATTTCTTCTCGGCTAGATGCTTGTAAGCTTGGAGTCTAGGAGTGCTGCGGCTTTGCTTGTGAGCTTGGAGTCTGGGAGTGTTATGGCTTTCCTTGTGAGCTTGAGGTTTAGGAGTATCGTGGATTTCTTTCATTGATTACAGAAGCCCGAGCAAGGTATGTGCTCCTCTTCCCTGCTCGACACATGCTGAAGGCGTTAAAATAGGGGAATACATGCATAGGGGGGAATTTATTTTGTTCCTGATGACATTTAATGTTGGAATCATGGCTAGCTGTTAGATTTTAGCTTACTTTAGTTCAAATACATGCTATTAGACCTGTTTTAAATATTTCATGGTACTTAGCTAAGGATGTAGGCTAATGAAAGGCATGGTTTAATTTTAATTCATGTGCAAGCTTCCTCCTTATGTTCTTATCACACCTATGCTGGTATGTTGAAGTTTGAGGGTTGTTTTAGCCTCCTGGACTGCGGTTTTCCTTGCTTCCTGGGTTTAACATGGAGGATTTATGGGTTGTTTTAGCCCTATGGGCTGCGGTTCCATTGTTGTACTGATTTGACATTGAGGCTTTTGAAGATTTTAATTTTGGGGGCTTTGTTTTGTGCTTCCTTGTTGCCCTCTTACTCGAAACATATGCAGTTGGCTTTTATTTGATATTAGGGCTCTTGGAGGTTTGGTTTGGTGGTTGGGTTTTGCTTCCTGTTGTTCCCTCTATTCAAATATAGGCTGGAATGTTTTTTTTTATGCTTTGAGCAGCTATTTGGTGGCTCGGTTTTGTTCTTTCAACTGCTGCCCTTGTTCGGATACATGTTGAGCCCTCCTACTCGTAACATATTCAGGTGGCTTTTAATTGATTTTGGGGCTATTGGATAACTCTTTTAGAGGTTCAGTTTTGCTCCCTGCTGCTGCTCCTGTTCGAATGCATGTTGGAATCTGTTTAATGTTTTGAGCAGTGGTTTTGGGGTTTAGTTTCATTTCCTGTAGAGGCTTCCCTATTTGAAATATATGTTAGATGAAAATTTGGTTTTCTTTTAAAGCTTGGGAGCTTGTTTTGGGCTTGGTTTTACTTCTTAGTTGCCCCTAATCGTGAGTCTTCCTGTTGTGTTTCTTCTGCTTGGTTTGGGCTTTGTTGTCCCCTTTGCTGCTTCCCCTAGTCGTGAGCCTTCCTGCTATTTCTTGAGTGTGGGTGTGGGCTGGCGTTCCCTTCTGGCGTCCCCTGACCGTGAGCCTTCCTGTTGTGTTTCTTCTGCTTGGTTTGGGTTTTGTTCTCCCCTTTGCTCTTGCTCCTACCCGTGAGCTTGTGGTTGTTGGTTTGGGTTTGGTGGCTCCTCCTGCTGCTCCTACCCAGGAGCCCCCCTTGTTTGTGTTTATTGATTCCCTTGTGCACCTGTTTGAGGGCTCCTTGTTGCCTTGGCTGTGAGCACCTATATGAGATTCTTTGAATAATGTTGGGTTCATATGACATTGAAAGCCTTTGGCTCGAGATGGAATTGAATGCTTTAATGTTGGTAAAATGGAATACTTCTATTCTTGTTATTTGGAAGAATTCAAATGCCTCTTTTGGAGAAATAATTTGTTAAATGTTTGAAGATATTCCAGGGTCCAATTATGCGGGCTGAATTGATTGCAATAAAAAAAAGGGAAAAGAAAAGAGAAAAAAAAGAGGAAAAGAAAATTTTGATATTTGAGAAAGGTTTGGGAATAGCTTGGAGGCCTCTAAATTGTGCATTTTGGGGTTGTTCCAGGCTAGCATCGGGAAGTGTGTCTATCTCATTGCTCGTTCGAGAACTCCCATTGGGTGGATGTTTTAGGCTAATCCTTCTACCACTTTGTCTTTTCTTTTGGCTTTTCCTTCTAAATTGTCTTTAAAGACGGGTTATTTCTTTTGCATTCCTTGCTTTTTTTGGTTCATTTTTCCTTGCTTCTTGGTTTGAGTTTTACGTGCTTATGTCCAAAACATAAGTGCATTCGTATAGTTATGGCTACATGTGATACCATCAAGCAAGTCGTAAGTAGAACGGTCTTTTTGGGGTATTAGGCAGTGATGATAAAGGCACACCGGTGGTAGAGCGGAATGATATTTCATCCTACGACATCAGAACCCAATCCAGGGACCCGGAGAACCGTAGGATGATGATATAATTCATCGACATAAGACTAGCGAGAGACTCATACCTTTTTAGGTCGTTGGCGGTCCTACGCCCGACATCGACAATCATAATTTTCCAAACTGATAAGAACAGACCGATAAGAACATATATAATATTTATAAAAGTATTTTTACTACAAAATTAATTCAACTTCCCTTCATATGCCTGAAATCTATGTGCATGCTAAAATATAAATTTTAAATGTACTGTAACTTGGTTGTCCACTTGTCGATTACCGGTATCGGGCTAAGGAACACCCTCCTAAGTTAGATTTAGTAGGACACCCTTCTAGTTTAGTGGCGGGCTCTATACATTGGGCTGACCGATAGTAGCCTTCGACGTCCCTCGAGTATAAATATATAGTATCTGAGTCTAGCCCTGACCCGAGTGCTTGCGGTTTTTTCTCTTCGGATTTTTCGTGTGGTTTTATTGGAGCTTTTGGTAAAGCATTCGTGGTCTTTTTCCGGGATCTTCCCGTGTTTTTGATGACTTTCTTTGAGTTTTCTGTCATGGGTCATTTGCCGATTTTCTCGAGTTTTCCGTTGTCGATCATTTGCCACTTTTTCTCGAGTTTTTCAGGTGGTGTTTCTTTTTGTTGCTCACTTTTACTTATACAATGCATGCTAGTTTGTTTCTTAAATTCTGTCACTATACTTATATCTGCTACATCAACCACACTTAAAGGAGCAGCGGACCTCCCAAGTATACATGTTTGTTTTACATTTACAGCGTTTTACTTTACAGCTTAGGGCACCCGGTTTAGGAGGTACCCAGTAGCGAGCCACTGACCCAACAAATGTACATTTATACACACCACAACCCTGAGCCTATAATCGCTATGTTCTATGTTAAAGATCTTAGAGTAGTCTTTCAAGAAACGGAGCGTGGAAGCAAGCGGACGGAGGGCGACGATCGAAACCGCAAACGATCGAAACCGCGATGACAAGGCGTAGGATGTCTCCTTAGAGTTAAAGTTCAATTGTATGATAGTTGGGAAGTCACCGGGGTTCTCCTTGGATCTGTGGCATCCCCTACCTTTCACTCTATTGACTCGTAAAAATAACTATTCATATTTCGAGCCTTTCTCCCTTTGATTTCCTCATATTTATCCTGAAAACTTGAACTTTGCAATCTTGAAGACAAAACCACTGATCTTAATAGAGAGTCTTCTTAAGTGATTTCAGTCATTTAAGATGTAATTAACTATAGATGTTTGCCTCTATAGGGAACATAAGAACCCAGTTTAAAATAAACTCTATTTAATCTCCAGTATTAAATAGGGGAACTTGTCGGTCAACATAAAAATTCGCAGACTAAAACGAATATCATAAAATCTTTAGTTTATTTAATCGAACCGCACTAATAAGTAATATGTCTATTCTTTTGGATAGATGTATCGCTTACGGTATTGTACTCGATCATTTAAATTATTGCATATATGAGATCGGTTCGGTCTCGTATTTCAAACAAAAATTAAAATACTATTTTTTCCAAATTATATATATAAATTAAATTAAACTTCTTTTAAAATCGAGCGTCGGGATATCCATTTCGACGACCGATAATTTGTAATTTGGCGACCGACAAAGAGTTCTATGCTATCATTCAAAACCTTAAATGCTAGAGATATTACTTGCTATATAATGAGTTTATTCTAAACATGGATCATTACGTTCTTAAATTTATAAATAAATAAATAAACCTAAATTATAGAAATATCAAGGGTAATACTTATAATCACTTCCTCAAATTTTTAAATTCTTGATTTTGAGAGTTTAAAGGATGCATGTCATTTAATAGATCCTCCATTGTTATTGATGGTTATCTTTATAAAGAAAAGAGAATATGCATTCCTAAGAAATACAATAGAGAATTTCTAATTAAACATATTCATTCAGAGGGAAAAGCAAGACATTTTGGAAAGCTTAAAGACTACAGCCTTACTTGAAAAAAAAAATTTATTGGCCTTCCTTAAATAGAGATGCAAACTAGATAATGACCAAATGTTATACTTATCGTCGAGCTAAAGGCTAACAAATAAAAATCAGGAAAATATATTATCTTGTTGACTGCTTGTAGACCTTGGGAAGACATATCTATGAACTTTATTTTAGGTCTTCATAAGACTCCTAGAGGTCATGACAATATCTTGATGGTTATTGACAGAGTCCCCAAGATATCCCACTTCTTGCCTTTTTCAAAATCAAATGATGCATAACATATATAAAGATATTCTTAAAAAAGATTGTAAGGTTAAATGAACCTCAATTCACAATAATTTTTTATAAAGATATCAAGTTATATCCTATTTTTTTGGAAGACACTATGGATGCTAATGGGTACTAGTTGAAATATTATTTTGCCTACCACCCCAAAAAACATGGCCAAATTGAGATGGTTAATCAAAATTTCGAAAGTTTATTATGATTCACGGTTGGAAAGAGTATTGGAAGTTGGGATCTAGTTTTATTAACACCAAATTTGCATATAATAACACTATTTCTAGGGCAGCCAATAAATAATCTTTCGAAATAGTTTATGGCTACAATCCTAAGAAGCCTATCGATTTATTGAACATACATATCCATACATTTTTTGAATCAGCATATACATTTGCATGTAATATTTATACTCTTCATGAAGTGTAAAATAATAATTGGATTTACAAAATAAAAAATAGGTTGAATAAATTAAATTAAATTAAATTTTTAACAAGTATAGTGTATTGTATTGATACGTATTCAGCTTGAGCTATTTCCTTCCACAAAATACAAGAAATTACAAATGAGAACATGTGGGCCATTAAAAAAAAAAAGGAAAATAAGCACAAATGCTTATATGTTTTAGCAGGCTTCAGACATGCTTTTTAGTCCTACATTCAATGTGAAAGATTAAGTATTTTTAAAAGATTTACCCAACCTTCAAAATTTCAAGATAGTACTCTTGTAGGAGGAGATAAAAATCATTTGCAAGCACCTATACAACCTTTCTTCTTTGAGGTAAAACATAGCAATACAAGGATGTTGTCAACAAGCCGTAGATTATAGATCTCTTTTACAGTAGAAGGATAAGCCACCATCAGAGTATACTCAGTTTACTATGGATGATTTGGAGAATCTTGCACTAGAGCTAAAAGAGGATTACATCAGCCCTAACCCTTCAAAGAAAATTTCTTTGAGGTTTGAGGTAATTGATGTGGAACAAGAAGTGTAGGATGTTAATGCCAATAATGATAGAGCAACAACTAAATCACAAATTATACAGGCCACCTTGGCCTAGTGGTTGAGAGCTTTGCCTTTCAACTAAGATGTCATGGGTTCAAGCCTTAAATATGTGGTATGCATGCGATTGGTGTGCACAAATAAAAAAATAATCAAATCACAAACTAAGAAATTGGAGAAGAATCAAGATCCAATGACTAGAAGCTAATCAAAGCAAACTCGAGCATAGGGATTTTCTAATATTAATATGAAAATTGTTTTACGTTTAATATAAGTTTGATGTTTTGTATTGTCTTATGTGACACATGAACGTGATAGAATATACATTTAAAGTGCAGTATGTTTAGAACAGAAGGACCGTTCAAGCAAAGGAGGGAGCGGTTATGAGTGGTTACTTCCATGGGCCTGACCCCCTTCTTCTTCCCTCTCTTCTTTTTTTTTATTTGAATTTACATTTTGTAAAAGATATAAATAGGTGTTGTTTTGATGTAATAGATTAATATTGATAAGTTTTACTGAATATTAGAATGAGTTCTAATTGTGAAACTCAAGGGAGGAAGCTCAGTGGCCAAATTCAACAAATGGGGCTGCTTGGTGGCTAGTCTCTTTTCTTATGCTACATTGATGAGTTGATGCATTGCATGACTTTAATTCTCTTTCCTTTTGTTGTTATACAATCATTCTATCATTCCTCTATAGTGATTCTACAATACGTATTCTAATTTAATCTACAAAAAAATCATGTTTCATACCACATGAAAATTAAGCCAATAGGACTAGAAAACAAGGCCTAATGTTGTCATCTTGAATTTTGGAGTCCTTAAGCATCTCATAAATGCCCATTAATTCTAGAATTAATCTAAACATAACCCCCATCAAATCCATAACTTTAGCCCTTACTTTCATCATTTGACCCATCAAGTAAAAGGAAAAAACTTCACCATGAGATTCATTCAGACAAGGGTTTCTACCCCCATCTAGTTAAATCCTACTATATTTTCCCTCTTCTAAACGCCTTAGAATATTGTAAAAATTTATAGATTGCTTCTAGGGGAGTCAAAAAGATATTACAATGATTTTCCAGCACTCATATTTGAAAAACTTTGGACCACTAAACTCAATCATAAAATCAGCCCAGCTTAGTTCATCTTGACCTAGTTTTGAGATTGCATTTAATTCATCCACTAAACTTCATTCGACTGGTCAAAAAATACACTACTAACTTTTCTCTAAAATTTTCAAGAGCTCCTACATTAAAGTTCAAGGTCACATCATTATTGTGTTACAATTATGTGTTTTATTAGAAATCTTAAGCAAGAAAATATGAATGACTTTGGCTATGATTTACCAAAAATCATGTATGAGAGGCTTTGTCCAAAACTTTGAAATTTAAAGCACACTAAAATTATTAGGCTAAAGATTCTACAAAGGTGTTATTTCTTCTATGGGAAATTCTTTCAAATATACACTAAAACAATGATCGCTTATGGTCAAATCTAATCTTATTAAAATTAATGCATTTCACAAATAGTCTTAGGATGCATTTCATTTGAAAAATTATTTGCAATTACAAAACGAAGCAAAATCTGATATTGTTGAATCGAAACATGCACATAGATTATAATGATCCTAAATCTTGTAGATTGAGCGGAGTTAAATTAGAATTTCAAATTGAATTTTTTTATGCGACAAGTTTAAAAATAAACCTCAATAGAAATTTGATTTAAAAAAAACTTAGGCCTACAATTACATCCAAACATAAATTGTAATTAGAATTTAGATTTAATCTTAATAATGAATTCAAACTTCAAACACTGTCATTGACAGTTCCAACCCCGGATGTGAAAAGTAGAGGGTTGCGTTAGGTAGTCGACAGCCAGCGTAAATCATGTCGAAAAAATCATGACATG
>NW_018164803.1:204660-206817 GCF_001263595.1 Phalaenopsis equestris
TGAGGGCACCGTCGGCGGCCTTCTGGAATATTTGATTCTGAACTCTCGGGACAAACCCGCCGTCAGCGCCGTTGGGCTCTCTGTCAGCGCCCTAGTTCAAATCTTCATATTTTGGTCCTTTTCGCTCCAAATTCACTCCTTGTTCTTCTTTTTGCTCCAATGACCATAATTCAACATACCTGCAATAAAACATCAAAAATACCTTTCTTTAAAGTGTAATATCATCAAAATCAATGTAAAATAGGTATGAAAATCTCAACATATTTTCTTTTGATCAGTTAACACTTTGTTTTATTATACAGGCTTATCATAAAATGGGTAACACCGCATCATTTGTGGGTCTTATCACTAAAAAAATAGTTCTAAAAGATGATATCATTATGATTCATGTTCTGAACAACCAACACTGGATTTTATTGGTTGTTGATTTGGGTGATGGGAAGTGAAAAATGTATGATTCCTCTTATCACTAAAAAATTAGTTCTAAAAGCTGATATCATTATGATTCCTGTTCTGAACAACCAACACTGGATTTTATTGGTTGCTGATTTGGGTGATGGGAAGTGAAAAATGTATGATTCATTACCCAACCAGATGCACAAAGCCGTGTGCAATGACGTTGTAAGTTACTCTTAATCGTTAAAGCTATTATTTCTGAAACTTTCACCAGTTTTGTCCATTCGCTGATCATTAATTAACTGTGTAGATAAACAATTTTCCCATGATGTTGAAGGTTCTTTTAGGGCTAAACCAGGAAAATGGAAACTTTCAATGGTTAGAGGTGTTCCCATACAAACCAATAATGTTGATTGTGGGATGTTTGTCTGCAAATTTATGCAAAAAATAGTAAAAAGCTACAAACATGATTGGAGTGAAGATATGAGATGGTGACAGAAATGCCAAGATTTAGGGTAGAACTTGCATAAGATATTTGTTTATGGGTACAATATCGTAATAAGTAGACTTATTTCATTGTTAATAAATGTTTTATTTCATAATGTACATAATATTCATCTATTCTCTCTGTAGGAATATTAAGGTGATATTAATGTTATAGTCGTATTCTTGTATTATTGCATAGTTGTATTCTTGTATTATTGTGGTAATATTATTGTATTATTAAAATGATAGTGATAATGTTGTTGTTATGTTGTCTCTATCATTGTTGTATTTTTGTATTATTTTGATAATATCGTGGTATTACTAAGATAGCTTAATAGTATTTTGTGGAAAATAATTTAATCAAACCGCAATATTTACACAAAATTTGCTAAATATTACAATCAAACAAGGATATATTCCTCCCTAGCGTTGTTATTTATTGGTTGTATTGCGGTAATGCTTCAGCAATATTTTGGTAATTTCAACACAAACTAAAGAAAGAATAAAGAAAAATTCTCAAAATATTTGAAATCCCACGGAGCTTATTCCAATGTTATTTAATTATTGGTTGCTATTTTGTGAATACCTAACCCCAAAAATAGTTTAATCAAACTGCAATATTTAGACAATATTGTGTTCAAATGAATGAAAATAACTTAATAATATAAATATATCCTCAGAACAACCCAGATACGACTGCGAAGTGATGAATATAATAAATGAATATTCCAATCAAACCGAGATATATTCCTCCGCCAGTGCTGCTATATATTGGTTGTATTGCCGTAATACTTCGAGAATATTTTGGTAATATTCAACACAAACTAAATAAAAAATAAAGAAAAATTTTCAAAATATTTGAAATCCCACGGATCTTATTCTAATGTTATTTAATTATTGGTAGATGTTATATATTAGTCGTGTTAGAAATATATACTCGGAACAACCCAGATACGACCGCAGAGTGGTGAATATAACAAAAGAATATTCCAATCAAATCAAGATATATTCTTCTGTCAGCGCTGCTATATATTTTGGTTGTATTGCCGTAATACTTCTAAAATATTTTGGTAATATTCAACGTAAACTTAAATAAATATTTTATTCATAAAATTGTTTAAAGAAAAATATCAAACAATATTAACACCGCAAAAAATACATTAATTCCACAATTACAAACAATAGATCGTTGCAATTACTTGATATTTCACACATCATCATCTAGGTCCGTCAATAAGCTCGTGTATGTGTCTGTGGGCAGGGATGCAGGCAATT
>NW_018164803.1:207451-231558 GCF_001263595.1 Phalaenopsis equestris
GAATCTTTCAAATGTTTATAACCATAGTTGTTATATATATCCCTCTTTGCATGAACCGACCACCGTAATAAAATATATTTATCAGGGATCTTTGTTATATTTTCATGGTTAAGCACCCTTAGAGTGTGGCACATAATATACCCATCATTTCAAATTTTTTTACAACTACATGTAATTTCAGAATTACCTTTATCGACCTTAACAATCCACAGTCTGACTGTGTGCTCATTATATAAGTTTCTAACATAAAATTCTGAATCTCCGGTGGTTGAGCACTCCACAGAAACTCCACACAAACCATGTAACAACTCTGCTTCAAATATTGAATATAACTTCCTCGTATAAGCTAAAACACCTTGCCTTAACACAGGACTACTTTTCACAGCGGGAACAATTGCAGACTGTTCAGATTTAAAATCTTCATCCTTCTCATTCCTTCTCCAAGCTTTCATGACATTTTCAAGACCCAAGAAACTCTCAGTAAGGTGTTTGTTGGCTTGGAGGCATTATGACAAATGTTATTCGTCGACTCACTTCTTCGTGTTGAAATGATCCCCATCCCAAATATTTCCTTATTGAAAGTTGTTGACCACTTATGTCTGATATTGTACAAACTACTCAACCAAACATTCTCATATAGATTTTCTATCCCAATCATTGTATGCTAAGTTTCTTCTTACAACTAGACATGCATTTATAAAAAAGCTCATTGATTTTCTTGGTGCTTACACCACAATGTAGTTTTGAAGACAATTTCTTATAAATATGTCATTGGCATAATCTATGTCTTGTGTGCGGAAGACACTCTTTAATGGCTTTGGCCATTGCTTGATCCTGATCAGTGAATATTATCATCGGGTGCTTGTTGTCCATAATTATGATAAATGATTTGAACAGCTACTTGAATGATTCAATTGTTTCATCTGACAAAAAACCAACTCCAAATAGAACGTTCTGCCAGTGGGGGTTCACACCGACAATAGGAGCACAACATAAATTGTATTTATTTAATCTATAACTTGTGTCAAATATTATGACATCCCCAAAACAATCGTAATTAAGACTGGATATCCCATCACTCAAAAAAAATTCAATAAACTACCAGACTCATCAATTTGGACGTCCCATGCAAACATCGTATCCTCTGCTTGCCTCTTAGTGAACAATCTAAGTTGAGAATTAGAGTCCCCATTTTCAATCTTGCCCTTTTTCTCTCTTTGTATGAAATTATAAGCATCCCTCTTCGTGTAATCACGATTTTCAACACCCCCAAATTCTGTAGTCAGAAAACTAAAGGCATCGCTTGTTTTGATCCCTGATTGTGTCATCGATCTGAGCACTTGTGCACTGAAATCACTCATTTTCTGCTGAAACGCAATAGATGTTTGTCACCGTATGCCGCCAAAGGATGGTTATGACTTTCTATAAATTTCTTAACTGATCAGTTACCTTCTACATCGACGACATATCGGATCATGGCTAGACAACCAGTCCTTATGACCCCTCTTCTGTACTTCACCGCCACATTGTTATTCAATTCTTTCTTGAAACCAGTCTTACCACAAATGAAATCCTTTGTCTAAATCATTTTTTGAATTTGGCCACAAACCAACGTGATCCTTTCGCACAATGAATCCAATATGGTGTGCATATGCACAATATTGTTCATAAGCTTCTTTCATATGCTTCCTTCTCATTATGAACCACCGGGCGAAACAAACTATCCGCAATTGGATTAATACACACAGCACACAGTTAAAGCCTTGGGGAGCTACAACTTTCAACAACGCCACTATTAGAATGATAAAATAACGCTTCAATGAAACTAATTAATAAATACAATCATGCTGGTATGAAATGATAAATCAATAACAACATAATACATAATACATAATACAATCATAATATCACATAAATAATACCATAATAACACAAAAGTATACTTAAAAGCCAAAAATGCAAAAATACTAGCATAATAAAACCATGATAACACTACAGCAATAGTACCATAATAACACAAAGATTCTTAAAAGCTTAAACTGCAGAAATACTACCATAATACAACCATACTAACACTAGAATAAACCCATGGTAAAACCTAAATAAGACCCAACTACCCTTGTAAGCAAAAAAAAAAAGGCAATAGCAACCACAATAATACCTGAAGGATAATACCATTACTACAACTTAAACACAATGATAATACCTACAAAGTAACTTAGCAATCAAATAATATAGTAATCACACCATCCGAGCCCCGCAATACTATCATTTGGAAGCCAATAATAACACCCCCCCTGAACAAAGAAATTATATTACCTGCGGAATGCTTTCGGCTGCAGCTAATAATCCAAGCTGATTGGCATCATTCTCGCAATCGTTTTGAGATTCCATCAACATTTCTTAGTCGACAGAGAAATCCATTTAGCATACCCTGCCCTAGCTTTCGAATATGAACGGAGATGAAAAAATAAAAAAAATCTACATCCATAAACTTGAAAAAAGCACCAATATTCTTTTTTCTATTTGGCGGGATCAAAAATGCCGAAATTATGGATTTGGAGAAATTTGATAGATCCAAATATACATTTTTTCGATTATTGGGTGGGGTTCGGGCCGGGTCACACCTTCAATTTATTATTCTACTTATTTATGTTCATTGAGGGCCCATTATTACACGCATACCCATTTCATTTGCTACTGCATGTAGAGCACATGCGGTTGTCAGACAGAATAATTTCTCGTCTTTTAGGGTGTGTTTGGGGCAGCTCCAGCTTATCCAGCTTCTGCTAATAAGCTGCTTATTCTGATAATCTGCTGATGGGCAGCTGATCCGGATAATCTGTCTGACTGTTTGGTTAGTGCATTTTGAGAATAGCTGATTCTGAAGAAATAACCAATCTGCCCATGTTTTGGATAAGCTGTTTTATTCATGCATTTTGTGAAACATATATTCTCAATCCTACCCAAATAATCGTCAAAATCTTATGTTTTCTGTTAAATCATTTGCAAAGGCAACTTTCTCACCTCACAAAATCATAAAAGAATCTAATATAAATCACAACAAAGTAGCATACATTTGTTCATTTTCTCCCCAAATGATTCAAAATCAACCTTGCATTGCATTCTTCCCATGTACAGGCAACACCACAACGCATGGAGATAGGGAGAGAGGGAGAGAAAGACAAAAAAAGATACAAAGGAATTGAGGGGGGAATAAAGCGACAGGTTTGCAACTATAAGGATGCATATGTGAAACAACATAGCCCATAAGCAATTTGAAGCACCATGTTCTTCCTCTCCAAGCTGTTTAGGGCAATGAAAAATCACGAATACAAAAATAACTATTACCCGTGGACAGGAGGAGATGTAAGACGCGATTGAATAGGCAGATAGAGATCCGTCGCTGGATGCCACCAACACGATTTCAGGATTAGGGTTTTTAGAGGGAGCAAAAGCAATCCTGAAGACAATGCAAGAGCTAAGCTCCCTCTCGACAAGAATGCTATGGTGATAGCCTTCTTCGTCCCACCGTCTCGCGTCACCTCCACCTCCTCCGTCGGTGATCCTTCCGACCTCCATGATTGAAGTATCGGACCTCCACCGAGTTTCGGAGAGCAAGGATGCGTATGAGAGCAGCAGGGTCACGGGATGCTAAGCAGGGTTAGAACAAAAGCGCGGTCCGCGTGGGTCGACCCGCGGTCCACGTCTTTCACAAATTATAAAACACAGTTTGGGATAATCTGTTAATAAGTGCAAAACAAATGGCAAAGCGGCATTTTCAAAACGCCGCCTGCACTTATAAGCTGCCCCAAACGGGCCCTTAATAGTTAGGTCAGATTTAATTAAAATCTTAGGGACTTGGGGGGGGGGAGTTTGCCTACAACTCCAATTTAAATTAAATTTTAATAAATTTTAAAATTTTGGATTTATCACATTCAAATGTTTTTAGATAGAGAATATTGTTTGATTTAGTTATGATTAAATTTAATTAAATCTGTTTAATGTAAATCATTAAAATATACCACCAAACATTCCTAAATGTTTTTTTTTTAATTCAAGGGTCACACCCAACTTTATTATTGGGAAAATATAAAAAAAATAGTACAATTCATAACAAAAAAAAGAAACCAGAATACCAAAATTCGCTTCTAACATCTAAGAAAGAAAAACAATCAGAACTCAAAAAGAAAATCTCAGAAATTGTTCATATATTATCAGGTCAACAAATATCAATTGTCTGTAATGAGAAGGAAGCTTATGAACAATATTTTGCATATTCACATCAAATTGAATTTATTGTGTGAAAGGACCACTGTGGTTTTTGACCAAATTTAAAGAGAAATAAGACAAAGGATCTCATTTGTGGTAAGACTGGTTTCAAGAAAGAGTTAAATCTAAATGTCACGGTGAAGTTTAGAAGAGGGGACACAAGGACTGGTTGTCCAACCATGATCCGATATGTCGTCAATGTCGAAGGTAACTGGTTAGTTAAAAAGTTTATAGAAAGTCATAACCATCCTTTGGCGGCAAACAGTGACAAACATCTATTGTGTTCCAGCAGAAAGATGAGTGACATCAATGTAGAAGTGCTCAGAATGATGACACAATCCGGGATTAAAACAAGCGATGCATTTAGTTTTCTAGCTACAAAAGTCAGAGGAGTGGAGAATCTTGATTTAACGAAGAATGAATACTTTTAATTTCATACAAAGAGAGAGAAGAGTTCAAATTGAACATTGGGCGCTAATTCTCTACTACAATTGTTCACATAGAGGCAAGCTGAGGATACCATGTTTAGGCGGGATGTCCAAATTGATGAGTTCAGTAGTTTGTTGAATTTCTTTTGGAGTGATGGGATATTCAGGCTTAATTATGATTGCTTTAAGATGTTATAATATTTTATACAAGTTATAGACTGAATAAGTACCATTTATGTTGTGCTCCCATTATCGGTGTGAACCACCACTGGCATAATGCTCTATTTGGAGTTGGGTTTTTGACTGATGAAACTGTTGACTCATTCAAGTGGTTAATTAAATCCTTTATTTGGATAATGGATAACAAGCACCCAATAACAATATTCATTGACCCGGATCAAGGAATGGTCAGAGCTATTGAAGGTCGCACACTAGACATATATTATTTCAATGACATATATACAAGAAATTATCTTTAAAAGTCCATTGAGGTGTGGGTAGTAAGAGAGTCAATGATATCTTCTATAAATGCATGGGAAGATGGCACTCCGAAGAGGAGTTTGAAGAAACCTGGGGTACAATGATTGAAAAAGGAAATCTACACAAGAATGCTTGGTTGGATAATTTGTACAATATCAGACATAAGTGGTCAACGACCTTCAATAAAGAAATGTTTGGATTGGGGATCCTATCAACTCAAAGATGTGAGTCCACTAATAAAATCTATCATGGTGTTTCCAGCATAAAAAGTTGAGAGTTGTTAAGTTGTCTGTTGCTATGATGAATATCCTAACACCTGTTTTAATTTAATGTAATACATATATAATTTAGAAAAAATAGTATTTTGATTTTTTGGAAAATACAAGACCATACCGATCTCATATCCCTAGTAGTTTAAATAAACAAGCATAATACCACAAGTAATGTATCCATCCCGAATGATAGATACACCACTTACTGGTAAGACTCAATTAAATAAACTAAAGATTGTATGACATCCGTTAAGCCTGCGAAATCATTTTTTTATTATAAGAACCATTTTTTATTACAAGCCGACACGTTCCCCTATTTAATATGAAGAATTAAATAGAGTTTATATTAAGCTGGGTTCAGAAATGCTTCTTATAAGGGCAAACCCCTATAGTTAATTACATCTTAGAGAACTGAAATTGTCTAAGAAAATTCTCGATAAAAATCAGGGGATATTATCTTCAAGGAGTTCCAAAGAAAAGGACTTTTCAATGAGATCGAACAAAGATGTGTGAAAGGGGAATAACTCAAGTTTGGAACATTTTATTTTGGAATCCAAAGGAGGAAGAACTGGGAGATGTCAAAGATTTGGAGGAGAACCATGTCGGCACTAAAATATTAAGGAGTTGCCCGTTGGAAGTTGTCGGTCACCGAAATTGAAATTTCTTCGCCCGCTTCGGAAGGACATTTAATTTATATATATATATATATATATATATATATATATAAAATAGACACATGGCTTGATGATTAGGCTCAATCAAATATACTAAGAAATATATGAGACCCATTTGGTCTGCAAAATCATTTTTCAATATAAGTCGACAAGTTCCTCTATTTTACATAAAAATTTAAATAGGTTTTATATTAAGCTGGGTTCGGGAAAACTTCTTATAAGGGCAAGCCCGTATAGTTAATTACATCTTAGATAATTAAAGTCACCTAAGAAAACTCTCAATAAAAATCAGGGCATATTATCTTCAAAGAGGTCAAAAGGAGAGGACTTTTCAACGAAATCAGACAAAGAGGTGTGAAAGGGGAATGACTCAAATCTGGAATATTTTGTTTTCGGAATCCAAGGGAGGAAGAACTAGGGGGTGTCATAGATCCGGAGAAGAGCCTCGGTGACTTCCCAAGCTACCCTATGATTTGGCTTCAGTTTCGAGGAGAAATTATCCGAGTGTTTCATTCTGCCAATTTATTTAATCAGGGCTTACATTCGTGTAAAACGATCACACAAATAGCCTGAAACATATAGAATTTAGGTCATAACGAACGACAATCTTAGAATCCTAAGACGAGTTAGGGCATATATTGTATAGCAGAATCATACGAAGGCTTAAAGAGAGGTTGAGGATTTATGTCGCTCTAGGCAAACAATCTTGAAATCGTATGACTTGTTGTTTAATTCTAAGGAATGGTTTAGCTGATGTAGACGTGTTTTGCTTTTGAAGATGCCCACAATGCTAGCTCTGAGCTCCTCGTCGTAGCTCCTTCGAGTTCGATGTCAATTTCAAGTGTACATGCAATTGTTAAGTCAAAATATGTTGTCGGGTACCTTTTATGGAACCAACTACTAGCCTCCTACTCTAAGGTATAGTGTGTAAAAGAAACAGTAGCAGGTACAAGTATAATGACAGAGTTTAAGAAATGAGCTAGCATGCATTGTATCAACAAAATAAATACCACTTAGCAAAAACTCAAGAAAGAGTGACAAATGACTTACGATAAAAGAAAACTCAAGAAAACCGGCAAATAACTCACTATGGAAATCTCGAAGCAAAAATGACAAATGACAACTCAAAGAAAGTCATCGAAAACATGGGAAGATTTTGGAAAAAGATCACGAGTGCTTTACCAAAAATTCCAATAAAATCACACAAAAAATCCGAGGAAAGAAAAAAAAAACTGCAAGCACTCGGGTCGGGGCTAGGCTCAGATACTATATATATTTATACTTGAGGGACGTCGAAGGCTACTATCGGTCACCCGAATGTATAGAGCCCGCCACTCAACTAGAAGGGTGTTCTATTAAACTTAACTTAGGTGGATACTCCTTAGCCTTGTACCGGTAATTGACAAGTGGACAATCAAGTTATAATACATTTAAAATTTATATTTTAGCATGCACATGGATTTCAGACATACAAAAAGAAAGTTATATCAATTTTGTTTGTAGTGAAATTATTTTTTATAAATATTGTATATGTTCTTATTGTGTTTGTTTTATCAGTTTTGAAAATTATAGTTGTCCACGAGTCGATTAAGACGCCGGGCGGCTACGACGTCGGACGTAGGCCGCCAACAACCTAAAAAGATACGAGTCCCACGCTAGTCTTGTTTCGGTGAATGATATTATCATCCTACAGTTCATCAGGTACCTGTCCCTGGACTGGGTCCTGATGTTGTAGGATGAAATATTATTTCGCTCTATCACCGGTGTGCCTTTGTCATCACCGCTCAAAGCCCCAAAACAAAACCGACCTACTTGCGACCTTGCTTGATGATTTTATATATAGCAAAAGACTATATATGCGCACTTATGTATCAGACATAAGCACAAAAATCTTGAACCAAGAAGCAATGATATTTAAGTTGAGGTGTTAAATATGTAAATGCATGGGCATTAGGTGGTATGTATGTAAATGTTGTCAATCTATCGTGAAACCTAAGAGAATTCTTCACTAACATGTTAAATAACTACAGCTGTAATCATGACTCAAGTTTGCATCATTAGCAAAGCTTGCTGCATAAATTCCAAGTTTCGTCTTATGTGTATCATAAACAAATGAAAGTATGAGGTTGAAGGTAAGATTAGATGTCACATGCCACATGTATTGCTTGGACACAACACTCCTAGAAGAATGTTAAGTCTCTAAAATAGCCCAAGAAAGTAGCATTTAAAGGCCTCAAATCTGCAGCCACATCTATAACTTCACATTTAAATACAGGTGTTATATACATAAATATGAAGGAATTGGGTGTTGTATATGTAAGTCTCAGGAATTCGAGCAGCATGTAACTTTCCCCCTTTTTTTATTTCACATGTAAATATTCAAAGAAGAGTGGTACGTATGTAAACTTTCCAGAAAATAAAAAGAACTAGCAATGTAAGATTCGGTGAACTGATATTTCGGGTCAAAACTTTTCTTAGCATCCAAGGCTCAAATACGTTAGTTTCCCATACTTGTCGAGGTGTGCAGGGACTAAGCTAACATGATTACTATCATGAAAACTTGTTGATATAAAAGCCAAGAAATCCTACATACTTGAAATTCACCTACTCTTTCGGGATAAAATCAAAAACTCTCTTCCTTTTTTTTTTTTTTTAAAGACCAAGCAAGATATCGAAACATCAAGAAATCCACAACAGTATCGAGCAACCAAGGAAGGAGTACCTGACAAACCAAGAAGACAGAGCAGTTAAGGGAGGGAAAAGGGTTACCTCTTGAGACAGAACTCAAGGAAAATGCAAGAACAAGCCTAAGAAAAATTTATGCAACACCTCCTCACACCAAAATTTCAGCCAACCCAAACACTACCCTAAGTGGGTTATTTTTAGCCAAGGGGAGGAGAAAAGATGCCCTCTACTTACCGGAGGTGAGGCAACCAAAGAGCGAAGGACTAAGAGGTGAGCAGGGTAGCAGCGAGAGAAGTATTGGGAAGAAGAGGGGATTGCCAATTGAGTGCTTCAGGGAACAAGCTCGTCAGGGTTAACCTTCAAAGGAAGGAAGTTCGCAGCTCGTGGAGGCAGGCATGGCTTTGAGAAGGAAGATCCTCGGGCAGAGAATGTTGAGGACAGGAGCAACTTTCCATCACGTGACGGGGGAGGGGGGAGGGCGTGCAGCTAAGGTTTCACTCAGGTCAAGGCATCACCAAGAGGAGCAGGCCTCGACCGAACTGAAAGGAAGAGGAGGTCGACTGAAGGAGAACGATCGGGAGAGGGGCGTGTGGGTGAGGGCTTATGCACGACAAGACGAATCCAACGAGATCAAGTTCACTCAATTCCGACATCGTTAAGGCACTAAATATCCATTAAACACGACATTATCAGAGGAAATTCTCTGGACCGTCCGATCAAAATGATTGATATTTCTACATTAATTGCACTCAGAACACTATAAATAGAGCCCACCCCTCACATGAGAAGGGGCACTGAAGGCTTCAGAGAGAACTGAAAGCTCTGAGAATGAGCTGAAGTCCAACTCCATCCCGACTGTCGTCGACCACCGTCAGCCGTCGTCAACACCCGCCGATCGCCCACCCGTCGATCGCCGTCAACCACCGCTGATCAGATGTCGTCGGTCAATGTTTTAACTTGGAAAATCATGTAACCTCTCCCATCTGTAGGACAAAACAAGAGCTCACCACTATGATCAATATGCTAACAACCTACACGGTCATCAGCTCATGCAAATCCTGACTTTGGCACCAACGGCCTACGAGCATCATCAATATTCACCCCAACGACCTACGTGGTCATCAGTTCATGCAGCTCCTGACTCCAACCCCCGCGGTCTGCGGACGCCATTAATATTCGACAACTACAATCTACGTGATTCACAGTTCCCGTAACTGCTTATTATGACTTCTCTGACCAATCAACACTTTTGGAGCAATTATCTACAACACTCACGATGGACTACTACATCCACAACAACCAATAATGACTCTTGTAACCTGCTGTCACAAAGAGCAGCAACTAGATTATAGTTATACAACTTTGTAATATCATCTTCCCTAATTCTTGAGAAGAATGTACCTGTGTACTCATCATTCATAGTGGACTATTTCAACTGAGCTAGGCCCCGTGGTTTTTTCCCCTTTCAAGGGTTTTCCACATAAGAAGTTGTGGCGTCTCCTCGTGCTTACTTCTTTTCTTTTCTTTTATCTATATGTGTTGAATTCTCGTATAATGCTAAGACGATAATCCATTACTCTGCTGCCGCAAATTTTCTAGCACACATCAGGTTCAAAGTTTGTTCTAGAATCGTGCTAAATCTAGTTTCACACCAAATCCACAAACTCTTTGTTTGAAATAAACACTCAATATTTATTTGAATAATAAGCTAAAAATTAAAATAGTGTGTTCGAAACTTGTTTGTTTACAAAATTAAGTTGCTCTAACTTTCTCCTTTTTAATAGAACCAAAAATCAACACAACACTCAAACTTCTATAACTTCTTTTGAACGAGAACAAACTTCTATCATTGATTGAGCACAAACTTTTCGCTTTATAACAAAAGGATAATTCAAAGGCATAGAAAAATAATACAAGGAAGATGATAATGCCAGTTAAAAAATTCAGAAGTTATTTTATTTGAACTTCTTAATAATATATCACAAATCCCTTTTTTATTTCCATTTTCATTGTCATTTACTTTTTAAAACCATATATTTTAATAATGGTTGCATCTTCAAACATAGTAACAAATAACAAGTAACCCTCATCCATGTAACCATGCATCCAACATGACATGATCAACATGTTTCTCCTATGTACATGCCATCAAAAATAGTGGGAGTTAATAAAACATTTCATATGCCCCTCCATGGCTTCCTTATTAATTATATGGACCATCCAAGCATGCATGGATTAGCTAATGCTGTGATGAGGTCACAATAATCTTGCAGTCTGCTTGTTTAGGCTTTGAATCTTGTATCAATTCTGTATGTGGATTTTGGAGCATCTCCCACATCACCAATATGTCCTTATACTCGCACGTTTGTATGGCATCATGGAGTTGTACGAATCCACCTCCTGCAAAAATTTTTTTACAATATTGTAAAATTGAATAAAATTATGTGAAGAACCTTAGCAAACAATATTGTTATTTATGTGATATAGAATCAGCCCCTTACAATGAAGCCAGTTACCATCATAATGAAAGTCAGTTAATATTGCAATAAATGAGTATTTAGGCATGGTAGTCAACTGGGCTTAAAATGCCCTGGAGAGTGCCCTACAGGAGAGCACGAAATGGGCAAACATTACTTTAATGGCAAGTAGTTTGCTTTTATTTTCTTATAAAAGGTTCGAGCCGATTAATAACATATAACTGTAACATCAACATTGATTGTCGTAAGTTTTATGCCTATAGAAATTTCTGAATAAAATATATGATAATGCAATACATGTGGATTCCACTTTGAATTAAAAAAAAATGTATATTTAAAACGAAAAGTTGGCTCAGAGAACATATAATTTTTTTGGGCTGGAACTATAAACGATTCTTTGTTTGATTGTGCTTAGTTTTAGTTCGAAATTAAAAAAAAAATTATATATATTATTTATATAATAACATATTATGTATATTTTTATCTTAAGTTTAAATCACTATAGCTCGTGTGATGATGTGATTCTGCATTTTTTATTGCATATGAATCATAGAGATTCGAACATGAACAACAATATATAAACTAAGCCAAAGAAGAACACTGTTAACAATAATTTCAAACATAACTAATTAGCCAAACACGAGCGAAGCCTAATTAAGCCCGCTCAAACCCGGCTCATTTACAGCGCACTCTAGAGTAATAGAACACCATAAAATTGGGAAAACTGAAAAAAAGGAAGATTTTTTAGGCTTTTATGTAAGTGCTAAAAATTTTATGCAGACAGTATTGATGTAGACAACAGAACTTGACCACTTAAGAGCACAAATTGCTCTCAAACACATGGAAAAAAAAGTATAAAAACCAAAAAAAAAATTTCAATTGCCATGTAATAATATGGTTTAATACATGAAGTTGTTGGTTAATTTTGTGCCAGTAATCGTATAAAAGTCATCGTTAATAAAATATGAAACCGGTCAACAATTGAGAAGCTCGTGCTTGGTTCATATATTTATAAATATACATTTCCTATAAGGTAGAAAAGTTAAAATTTTAATTATACTATATTGAACCAGCTAATGAAGATGAAACTCAATTTAATGAGCAGCAGATTAAATATTAGGTAGAAAATATCCATTATTGAAGGGTGGGCACATAAAAAGGGATCTTGACTTTCTTGTTGCATCCAAAAATTTCTTATTCACAAAAAAAATACCCAGATATTACAAAGTAAAGTAAATTATAGTTTAGAAAGTTACACCATTAACTTATAGGAAATGTAATAAACTTTAAGAATAAATGTTAGTAAGATGTGTGTGTGTCTATATATATATATATATATATTGATAAGAAAATTGATATTTGGCAGAAGCCAAAATATCAATTTCTCGTACACTTTTTGGCTCCATAATGAGAGTCTGCTGTCACTGACAAATAGTCCCATATCGGTTAGGTGTAGGGCCAAAAAACAATATTTAAATCCTGGGCTGCCCACCTCTCTTAAGGGCTCTTTTGGGAGGTGACAAGTGGTATCAGAGCAAATTATTGTCTGCCAAGTGTGTGGACTCTCCATGGTCCAGTGGGACCCTCGGTGGAGCCGATCCGTGACGAGGGCGTCACGTGATGGGGTGGAGGAGAATGTCACGAACAAATAGTCCCACATCGGCTAGGTGTAGGGCCAAAAAGCAGTATTTAAATCCTGGGCTGACCACCTCTCTTAAGGGCTCTTTTGGGAGGCGGCACTGCGCTGTGCCTAAAATTCAAGAGCCCCCGCGCCATGGTGGAATCGAACCCTCGACCTGAGGGGACTTATAATGACCCCGCCACTAACAGGCCAAGGCTGCACGCACGCGCACGCGCGCGCGCACACACACGCACACATATAAATAGATATAGATATAGATAAATAGATATAGATAGATATATAGATATAGATAGATATATATAAGCTTTTATTTATTGCGGTTTTTACATATATAACATCTAAATTTTTCATATTTATCAATCTCACACCTATATTTTCATATTTACAAATATTATATAAAAAATAATACTCATCATCATCTTTTGATAGTCAAATCAACTTTTTGATACAGTGCCGTGTGTATAAATTTGAGATAGATAAATCCATAAAAATTAGTTGCTATGTATGTAATTTTCTCTACTTTATTTTAGTGTTATTTTATTTCTTTTTTCTACAGAGGAAGCAGAATGAGTCAGGAAGGAAACTGGGAGAGCAGCCGCTCATCTCTTAGTGCTGCAGTTGAAGAAAATCCATTGGCCAGTACTTAGTTTCTAAACCCCACCACTATCAACTAATAATGTATAATTTTATTAATCTAAGAATTTAACACTCAAAAAGAAGAATTAAAAGGTCAGAAATCTATCCCTTATTAAATTATAAGAAAATTTTCCTTACCTGCTTAAATTGAGTGCTATGTTTTAAATATGTAATTACATAGGAATTGAGTGCTATGTGTAATTACATAGGAATTGAGTGCTATGTGTAATTACATAGGAATTGAGTGCTATGTGTAATTACATAGGAATTGAGTGCTATGTTTCAGGAAGAAAAAATGAATATTTATTAACTTATTAAAATTAGATGTAAAGGAAGCAAATCATAATTTTTCAAGATCTAAAATATATCCCGGCCACGGAGATCAACAGACGATCACCACCGTCTCTCCGTACATGACCAGCCACCGCTGCCCAAGTGATAACACAACACAAAGACAAAAAGATAGGGAGGCAAACTTACCGTCCTTCATCCGTTTCTCTTTCTCCGCAGCCGCCGGTACACTGCTCCTCTTTACCATCCTCCGCCACCACTCCATCTCCGAATACCTTGATTCCCGAAGCTAATCTCGCGTGCCTCTTAACATGCTCCGCACCCGCAGTCACAGTATTCCACTTCTATCCTTCCTCTCTGCTTCCTCCGCCATCAATCCGTTGGACTACGATGGATCTTGACCTATAAATGCCCTTTGCTGCAAACTTACAAAAAAAGCCCTCACGTAAACGTTTATTACGACAGTATCGCTGCCATTTGCGCGTGCAAAATGAACCGTTGAACAAGATCATACATGTGCTATTTTTCAACACCATTTTTCAACGTCACTATCGTTAGACCGGTTTTGTTTGATTAATTGAGGTTTTATTTAAAACATGTGTTTGAAGAATATTTTTTTAATCAAAATAAATATTGGAAAATTTCATATATATATATAGAAGAATATTTTTTAAATCAAAATAAATATTGGGAAATTTCATATATATATATATATATATATATATAATTATTTGCCAAGAAAAGTCTTAATCACATGCTTATTTTCAAAAGATTCTTTTACATATGAAAGAGACAAATTTGGTGAAGTATTTTATTTTGTCACATGAAAATATTATGAACATATGAATAGTTCTTAATTTAGAAAGTGTATACACATGAAATTGTCCAAATCTTGTGTGCTTGAGGGTTAAACTTATGGATCATATGTTCTTGGTAGAGAACAAGTTCATTCATAGGCTATACCTCTGAACATGCACAAGTCTTGCATAAGTTAGTTATTCAGAGTTTTTTTTTTAAAGGAATAAGATCATTTAAAAGAAGATTTTAAAGGTTTTGCTCGAGTTTTTTTTAAATTTGATTACAGGTAACATTTTTTTTATTTGGAAAAACTATTTATTTGGAAAGTTTGGTTTTTTTCAAGTTTATTTTGGAAAAGTTTTTTACTTTGTTTTAAGAAATTCTTCTGAAAGAATTTGAGGTTTTTTTGAAGTTTAGGGTTGTTTGAATTTTTTTTTGAAAAAGTTTTTTACTTGAGTTTGACATATGAAAGATTTTGTTTTATCTTCCTCCTGAAAGTTTTTCCAAGCCTTGTTTTTAGAAAAGTTTCTATTTATTCTTGAAAGTATTTTATTTTTCTTTTTTTTTGGTTTTTTTAAGCTTTTAGTAAGTTTAAGAAAAGATTATATGTTGTTAATTCTAATTTTTTTTTGATAATTTCTATTTAGGTTTTAGAGAGGTTCACTTTTGAAAAGATTTTATTAAGTTTGAATTTTGGGAAGTCATTATAAAAATAAAATTCCCTTATTTTCATTATTATTTTTTTGTTTATTGAAAATTATATATTATTTTTAAATACTAGAGATGAATTTTGAAAATATAGATCTTAAAGCATGCACAAACTCATCTCACTTTATGAAATCACTTTTCTATTTGAGGCTCACTCAAACATATGTAAAGATAAATCTTTTAGAGCCATTTACATTTATATGTAACTTTATAAAAAGAGTTACATTTGAGCACATTTAATATACATATAATTTTATAAAAAAAGTCAATTTGAGCACATTTAATTTAATGCATTTTTTTAATAAAAATAATTAACATTAAGCACATTGTATATTTTTATAACAATAGTTAGTTTTGTAACTGATTCACTACTACTCAACATATAAAATAATCCTCTTCTATGCATGTAAGCCCAAACATTGATTTCAATTAGAATATGAATTTTCACATAGAAACATAAACCTCCCAACTTGTGTTTTGTATGGAAAAACATATGAGATCTAACATGCATTTGGCTTGAAAAATATACGACATCCAACTTGCATTTGGCCATAAGACATGTAGCTAAGCATGGAAATTTTTTACCTAAGGCATGAATTTAAGCATGCAAGGCTTTCACATAAGGTCACAATCATGAAAACTTTACACATAAGTTTACAAGTATGAAAGTAAACTACTTCATTAAGATTTCCTACTTGCATGGAAGTGATAGAGCTAAACATGTGATTTTTGCATGGAAGATGTAGTAAGTATGTTTCCTCAGCTTAGTCCTCAGCTTACCTGTTCAATACAATGAATTGAAAGAACGATGACTATAAGAAGCATCTTAAGAACTTTTTTTTTTATTTTTGATGTTGGTTTATATGGTTAGAGAGAAATCATAGGAAACACCAGGAGGAATTCTCCTCACTAACATAATTATTACTCACATCAAACTTTCTTCTTTAAATCCACAAAACACTGTCCTAGAAGGTTAATTGTGGGTATTGTGAAAAAGATTGTTGTTATCACTACCAAACCTGCTCACAATTTCAGAATTTAAGCACAACATATTCTTAGGATTAAACCTTATTACCATTTCTTAAAGCTAATGTTGATGGTAGTGACCCAACCAACAATAACACATATATTTATGTTCCTTAATATGCCAAAAATTTGACCCAAATTATATTTAGCGGCTAGTGAGAACAAATGCAATATGATAAAAACTAAAGAAATAGTTTTCTTACTAGGGGTATTGCACAATTATACATATCATTTCAAGTAATATAAAGTTTTATTTAAAAACCCCAGTATCAATCCCACGACAAAGCTGAAAACAAGAATACAATAAAATGAAATACAATAATTTTAACTTTAAGAAAACTTTACTTAAGATTGCAGCAACTATATGAGGATGAAACTTAACTTTATTAAATTCTATAATATGCAAGTACAAGTAAATGTAATGACTTGGAAATATATAAAAAGAAACTTTCTCCTTGCCAATAATTCATAATCAGTGTAGGATTTCAAAAATTGTTTAAAAACTAAAATGCGGTATTGTGACAAATAGGAGCATACCTATTCTTTACTTTCTTTCAAATTGTACAAAGACCATTGACTAATATAATGTTTTTGTCGGCATGTATAGTAGTACTGGGTATGTTCTAGTCTTTCACTCCTAGAATACCCATTGTGCCCTCTCTATAGGACCTACTAGTGACCCTTAGTTCCAATCTCTAGACCACATTGATAAAAGAATTTAGCCTATCACTCTAGAAACATAAATTCTACGCTCAGCAAATCTTATCTTCCTATCTATTTGCACCCCCTTCAGACGATCACAATTGCTCTTTCTAAGTTAAAATGTGATACTTATAGGTCAAGAAATCTTAGCCCTTTTGGGTTTATAAGTTCCTCAACAAGTTTTAACAATACAAGTGACTAATTTGTAAAGTAAATCAAGAACCAGTAAAAATATCATCACAATTTTTAGGAATAAAAAAAGTTCTAAACAAAATCAAAATCACTTACTTAACTACTACATATTGAAAGGAGAAAGAAAGAAAACTACTCACAAAATATGGGGATAACAAAACAAATCATATTTATAAAACTTCAATCAAAAGTGCAAAACTTAAAGACAAAGATACAAATATTTATCTAGAATGTTTCCCCAAGCACTCCTTTGAAGTTCTCTGACTTCTTTGACTTCTAAGTACTTACAAGGCTCACAAACTCCAGAAATAACAAAGACTCACAAGGAAAACTTCTCACATATTTAACATACTCACACACTATGAGACTCTATATATCTGACCCCTTAGCCCTTTGGAATTAATCTATATTTATAAAGCTTCAAGAATGACCAAGGGTTGCTTCAAACATCTCTTTAAAATTCAGCCCATTCAATGAATCTTATAGAAAATAACTGTGGCGCCTAGGCGCCAGTTTGGTTGGTTTGGTACTTTTCTTCAATTTACCCCATTTTACTCTTTTTAATGTATTTTTGCTCCTAAACTCTTTTTCTTGCACCTGCAACAAAAAACCCTTCATTAAAGCATAATTTCTTAAAAAATCAAGTATAAAATATGCATAAAAAATAAGTAATTTTAAGGTGGATAGGTTAGCTATAAGCCTTCTACAGCTGAGTTTGGTGGCCTATTTAGAAACTTTCAAGAGACCTGCTTGCTAACTTTTGCTGCTCCTTATTGGCATATTACTACCCAACATTCAAAACTCCCATCTATGCTATACTGCTTGTTGGTTGCTGACATGCTGAAAACATATTACTTTTATTTGCACATTTAATGCCTATTTTTAATAATATCCCGCTTTAATGAAAGGTATTTTTGATGTTTTTAGTTGCATGTACAATAAATGGAGCAAGTGGAGCAAATTGAATGAAAATAGAGCAATTAGGAGTCAAAGGAAGCAAAAAGGCCAAAGTTGACCAAGCGCCTAGACCCCAGGATCTGGCGCCAGACAACAGAGAGACTGGCGCCTAAACGCCAGGGTTTGACACCTAAGCGCCAGAAATAGTTTTGAAGAATGATAAATGAATGTGGACTACTTTTGAAGGGATGCTTGAAGTGACTCTTGGTGATTTTGAGAACTCTATTTAAAAAGACTGTAGAAGAGTCAAAAGGGAGTTTTTTAAGAGAGGGGAGAGTCTTTTAGAGGGATGAGTCTTTTGGGAGAGAAGAACTTCAAAGTTCTTGGAGGCTTGAAGGATTTGCTTGGCGACTTGTTGATTCACCTAAAATATGTAGTATTTTTATACGCATTTTTATGACTATTTTTGAGATATTACACTTTAATGAAAGATATTTGTGTATTTTTCTTTCAGTTATAATCAAATGGATGAAAAATGCTAAAAGAAGTAAATTTGGAGCAAAAATGAAGAAGGTGAAAAAATTGAACTAAGGTGCCTATGCACTAGAGAGCCGCGCCTAAGAGCCAGGTACTCTGCGCTTAAGCACTAGAAGTAGTTATTTGATGATTCATTGAATTTAGAAAAAAAATTGAAAAGGTGTTTGAAGCAACCCTTGGTAAAAACGTGGGAAACAACCCATGAACACAAAAATTCATTCAATTGGGCTTTGGAAGGAGGAACTTCTAGAAGATTCATTGAATGAAGACACATGTTGAAGGGACACCAAGGCATTCAAGTAACCATCGCCGCTGCCGCCGACGACCACTTTTTTTATTTTGAGTGTTAGTTTTGTATTGTGAGTTCGTATTGTGAGGAAAGGAAGAGAATCCAAAGGAACTTCAAGACATTTGGTGGAGAGAATTTGAGATAAGTGTTTATCTTTGTGATTACACTTGGTTTTAATTTAGATTTCTTGTTTGTGTGCATGATTTCTACTTTTAAACTCATGTGTGGCTGTGTTTTCTCCATAGATTCTGAGTAGTTTTCTTTATTTTTTTTCTTAAAATGATGAGTAATTAAGTATTTAAAGGAAGTTATGTGAAGTATTAGACTTCATTGTTGAAAGAAGTTGTGATGATTTGAAACCTTGTACTTCATTTTCTTCTTGATTTGACCAATTAAGATCTTAATACATGTTGTGAGAACATGTAAGATCCGAGATGGTATTGTCTCAGTCAACAAATGGTTAGAATCACATATTGATTTCATGAATGAGAATGTAGTTCATGGGGTTGAGTGCAAATAAATAGGAAAATAAACTTTTCAAGGGTGTAGAATTAGTGGACTTTAAAGTGACAAGCTAAAGCCCCCAATTTGATTTATAGTTTTAGGTTTTGATACGAGATGTTAGCCCCCAGGTAGAGGGACAAGAGGGAACTCTAGTGAGAGCTAGTATCTTCCATTTCTAACCGGTCTTCAATATTATTTAACCTATAGATTAGCCAATGTTCTTTATAACATCTCTAGTAAGGGTAAAGAATATTATTGCTTCTATTTGACACAACATAATTAGCATACTTTCACAACATAATTTTTATACTTACTTTCACAACACAGTTAGCATACTTTTCTATTTGACATATTATGATAAGGAAAAAGATATTTTACTTATATCTCATTCATCTTACGAATATTTAGTTGAATTAATTAGTTGCTTACTTTAGTTTCATAAATCCAAAAATTACAAAAAAAGTCAAATTTTCATTCCTATTATAGCATCTTAAGTTTAAGTAGGAATTTTTTGCTAAGTATATTTTTGTCATCTAAACTTTCTAGTTTTCTAAAGTGCATATTATTATTTTTCCTGTGGGTTCGATATTCGGGGTTTAATCAAAAAGTTCTATATTACTTGATAACGATACATATACTTGCGTAATATCTCATATCTAAATATTATAATTGTATTCTTCTTTGTTTCATAGTGAAAAACTTACCTAGCTTTTGCTTTGGATCAAGTTTTTGGCTTTGTTGCAAATTAAGAATAACTATTAAGGAAATTAAACTATAATTGCATACATCACATTTTACTTATATACCGAAGAAAGTCGGGATCAAGTTTTTGGCGCCGTAAATTACTAAATTTTCAAAAAAATTTTAGAAAGCAAAAAATTTTATTTTTACAAAAGTGTTAATTAAAATTTAAGATTTATTATAGGAATATTGTAGTATTATTTTTATATAAAGTTCTTGTTTGTGTGTTTTTATTATTTTCATTGTTATAATTATTTTTATTTTATGTGTTGTGTGTGTTTTATAGTAATGTATGCGTAGTTCAGGTTCCACAGAACTTGTGTCTTATGATTCTGAATTAGAAAGAACTATTAGGAAAATTAAAAAATTAAAAATTATTGAAAAATTTCAAGAAATGGCAAATCAAAATAATCAAAATGCCGAATAGTTTAAACCTTTAAGAGATTATGCAAACCCTACGGTGGATGAACTTCATTGTTGTATTCAAAAACCCACTGTAATGGCTAATCTATTTTACCCTATTCAAATGAAATCAAATAACCAGTTTGGGGGAACACCAACTGAAGATCCAAATTTACATCATGCTAATTTTTTAGAATTGTGTGCTACATTTAAATATGATGACGTATCAGATGATGCTATAGTACTTAGATTATTTCCTTTCTTACTGATGGATAAAACTAAGATATGGTTATATTTTTTATCACCTGGATCTATCAGAACTTGGAGTGATTTAACACAGAAATTCTTTGCTAAATATTTTTCACCATAAAAAACTGCAAAGCTTAGAATGATATTACATATTTTTGCTATTTTGAAGGAGAATCTAGTTATGAAGTATGAGAAAGATTTAAAGAACTCTTAAGAAAGTGTCTACACCATGCTATACCAGATTGTTTAATAATTCAAACTTTTTAATATGGATTAGTTAGATCTCTTAGATCTATTATCGATGCCGCTGCCGATGGTTCATTGATGTCAAAACTATTTAATGACGCTTATGATTTAATTGAAGAGATGACTACAAATAATTTTCAATGGCCTTTTGAAAGGGTAAATCTTAAAAAAGTATCCAATATTCATGAAACTGATGCTTTTGCAATGTTAACAAATCAAGTTGCTACAATTTCAAGGAAGTTAGATCAATTTGAAATGAATTTTTCTCAACCAATTTTCATGATTGAATAGAATTCATTAGGCCAAATAGTAGATTATCAAGCATCATTAGAGACTTTGAATGTCATAAATAACAAGAAGAATAACCCATGTTTAAATTATTATAACTTAGGTTGGAAGAACCATCCTAACTTTAACTGGAATATACTTCGGGTGATAATAATCAACAATGGGGGAACAATCAAGTAAAATCATTGGGAAACTATAACAACCAAGGAAATAATAATTATAGACCTACTTACCCTCCAGGTTTTAACAGTAATCCACAATTTAAGGAGAAGAAGTTGTCTATAGAAGAAGTGGTGTTACAAATGAGAAATCAATTACAAAGTCAAGGAGCTACAATTAGAAATATCGAGAATCAACTTGGGCAAATAAAAAATTCACTAAGTAATATATCCCAAGAAACACTTCCTAGTAATACTGAATCAAATCCAAAAGACCAGTATAAAGAGCAAGTAAAAGCCGTGCAACTTAGAAGCGGGAGAGAATTGGAAGGTACAGTAAAAAAGAGACTGAAGTAGAGAGAGAAGAGATTGAAGAACCAAAAATGGACGCTCCGAAGGGTTTAGAGAGACCTATTTCTCCACTTAAAGTTGACTTAGAAAAGCCACCACCTCCATTTCCTCAGAGAATCCGACAACAAAAGTTGGATAAGAAATTTTTGAAATTTCTGGAAAGTCTTAAAAAGCTTACAATTAATATTCCATTTTCTAAAGCTCTAGAACAAATGTCAAGTTATGTGAAGTTTATGAAGGATATTCTTAATAGGAAAAGGAAGTTCAAAGATAATGAAACTGTTACACTTAGTGAGGAGTGTTGTGATCTAATTTAGAAAAAGCTTCCTGAAAAGCTTAAAGATTCTGATAGCGTTACAATTCCATGTGTAATAGAAGACAGATTTTATGGGAAAGTTTTATGTGATTAGGAGCAAGCATCAACCTTATACCATTATCAACATTTAAAAGATTGGGATTAGGAGAAATAACCCTACTACTATAAATCTGCAGTTAACATATCATTCAATAACCTATCCTAAAGGAGTTATAGAAAATGTCCTAGTGAAAGTAGATCAATTTATCTCTGCTGTTGATTTCATTGTGCTAGATATGGAGGAAGATAAGGAGATACCTGTCATTTTGGGGAGACTTTTCTAACCACAAGAAGAGCAATGATAAATGTGCAGAAGGAGAATTAATAATGCCCGTCAATGATCAAACATTTACATTTATTATTTCTAAATCAATGAAATACTCTATAAAAGGTAAAGATGATGAATGTTATAAAATAAATGTTATAAGGAATTTAAGTGAATGTAATTTCAAAGCAAATTATGAAGAAAAATTTGAAATGAAAGAGTTGGAACACGAGCAAGAAGAGGAATAAGATCAATATGTAGATTTATATAAGGAAGATTTAAATTATTTTCAAGAAATTTTTGAAGTTTTGGACATGATAGAAAAAGATAAATCTTTTTGTCCATCAATTGAAAAACCTCCTGAGCATGAGTTGAAGTTACTTCATGAGCATTTGAAGTATGTCTTTTTAAGTGATTCCTCTGCATTGCCTGTTATAATTTCCTCAAAGTTAACTACAGAAGAAGAAGAGAGTGATGAAAACTAGTTTGATGAAAATTTTAAAGAGTTATAAGAAAGCCTTTGAAAGGACAATTGTTGATATAAAAGGAATTAGTCCTTCAATTTGTATTCATAGAATTTATATGGAAGAGAACTGCAAACCCAAGACTGATCCTTAAAGGAGATTGAATCATATTTAAGAAAGAAATTTTAAAGTGGTTAGATGCTGGAATTATCTACCATGCGTACCTAAGAAAGGAGGAGTGACTGTGACTTTAAATGAACATAACAAGTTAATACCAACTAGATAAGTCACATGATGATGAATATGCATTGATTATAGAAAATTAAATCTCGCCACTAGAAAAGATCATTTTCTAATACTCTTTCTAGATAAATGTTGGATAGACTAGCTGGGCACAAATACTTTTATTTTCTGGATGGATATACTGGTTATCACCAAATACAAATAACTCCTGAGGATCAAGAAAAAAACAAATTTTACCAGTCTTTATTGTGCATTGCTTTTAGAAGAATTCCCTTTGGTTTATGTAATGCACGTACTACCTTTTAAAGATGCATGATGACTATTTTTTTGTGATTTAATTGAAAAGGGATTGACATTTTTTATGAATGAATTTTCAATATTTGGAACTTCTACTGAAAATTCATTTGAATTATGTTTAGAACATTTATCAAAAGTTCTTAAGCGCTGTGAAAAAAAAAATAAATTTAAGCGCTGTGAAAAAACAAGTTTAGTCCTTCATTGGGAAAAATGTCAATTTATGGTAGCAGGAGGAATAGTTTTGAGACATGAAATTTTAAAAAATGGTATGGAAGTAGACCCTACAAATATTTAAGTGATCGCTAATTTACCTCACCCAACAAGTGTGAAGGAAATTTAGAGTTTTTTAGGACATGCTGGATTCTACATGCAATATATTAAAAACTTCTCAAAAATAGCTAAGCCTTCATGTCATTTACTTGAAAAAGATGTAATTTTTTATTTTGATAAAGAGTGCCTAAAAGCTTTTGAATTATTAAAAGAAAAATTAGTGAGTGCACCAATTATTGTTTCACGTGCACCAATTATTGTTTCACCA
>NW_018164803.1:231570-240147 GCF_001263595.1 Phalaenopsis equestris
ACCTTTTGAATTGATGTGTGATGCTAGTGATTATGCAATTGGAGTTGTTTTAGGACAAAAGCATGATAAGATTTTCAAAGTTATCTACTATGCTGGTAGAACTCTTAATGAAGCTCAAACTAATTATACCACAACTGAGAAAGAGTTATTAGCAGTAATATACAACTTTTATAAATTTAGACCAAATTTAATTGGAACCAAATGTATTGTACATAGAGTTCATTCTGCTATTAAGTATTTAATGAAAAAGAAAGATACAAAATCAAGACTTATAAGATGAATTCTTCTTTTGCAAGAATTTGACTTCGAAATAGAAAACATGAAGGGAGCTGAGAATCAAATTGTTGATCATCTGTCCAGAATTAAATTAGAGAAACCACTCAGTTTTGAAAAGGAAATTAATGAACATTTTCCAAATAAAAAATTATTTAATGTTAATGAGTGACATGGTCCATGGTATGCAGACATTGTGCACTTCATAGTCCATGGTATGTAGACATTGTGAACTTCATTGTTAGTGATATTATACCATATGGAATGACATATCAATAGAAGAGGAAATTTTTATCTGAAGCTAAGACTTATTTTTGGGATGACCAGCTTTTATATAAGCAAGGAAAATATTTAATTATTCAAAGATGTGTACCTTTAGAAAAAACTTATGAAATTAACCAAAATGTCATAATCCTGATTTTGGGGGACATTTTGGTGCTGATAAAATAACATACAAAATTTTAGAATCTGGATTTTATTGGCCTACAATCTTTAGAGATGTTAACGCTTATATCAAAATATGTGATCAATGTCAACAAATGGACAATATTTCTAAGAGGAATGAGATGGCCCTCAATTATGTGTTAGAAGTTGAGATAATTGATGTTTGGGGATTAGATTTCATGGGACCATTGATGCGCCCGTAGTGTGTGCTATTTTTCTGCATGTTTTATGTTTATTTAAATCCCCGGTAATAGTGTCAAGAACTTGACCCGTCCCAAAATTAAGCAGTAATTTAGCTTTAAAAAATATGACAAAAAAATTGACCCAATTTATATTAAGTAGTTAATGTGCAAAATCAAAATGTTATATAAATTATATAAAATAGTTCACACACTAGGAGTTCTACGCAAGTGCACATATCGCTTCAAGTAATATAAGACTTTTCTTAAAAACCTCAGTATCGATCCCACAAAGGAACACAATAAGAGATCCCTTAGGCTAATTCTAGTCTACTACTATCAAGTCTTAGTTTGAAAGATGAAAATTCTTATGATAATAACATAAATCACAATATTCAAACTATAAAAATTAAGGAAAGACAAGTTAAAATAAGTTCAAATGAATGCGAACATAAATGTAACTAAAAGAACTAAGTTTAATAAACTAATTTATAAACATCAAAATTAAATTTACTACTATTAAACAAAGTTTTGTGACGAAGAGTTCAAATTTAAGAAAGCATCATTCCCCTTTACAATGAGTACATGTTTAGTGAAGTAATAAAATCATTTAAAAATATATAAAAATTATTTTGTGCCAAATAAGAGCAATCTTATTCCTTACCCTTTTTTGAGTGCATAAAGAACATTGAATAATCCAGAGTTTGGTCCCTACATCCGTAGTTAGGCTGGGAGGATAACAACTGTCACCTGCTCCAGAGCTCCCACTACTCCCTCCCTAAGGGCTAACAAATCTCGCATTAGTTTCTAATCAACTGAGCCAAAGTAGGGATTTTAATATGTCACCTTAAAATCTCCAATTATACATCCAACAAAGTATATTTTCCTATGTATTTGCACCCAATCCCATGGATGACATACTCTCCCATGAAATCAAATGTGATTCTCCTTATGTTGTAGAAATCATATCTCATTTAAGAACATATGTCTCTCAACAAGTTTTAACATTTCAATTGGCTAGATCTAAAAGTAAATGAAGATCGAAGTTCAAATCATCACAAATTATTAACATTTAAAACCATATAAGTCAAAATCTATTCTTCACAAAACCATATCTCAAAGTAGAGAGAACGATAAAGAAGACTACTCAGAATTCATGAGAAGGATACGAAAAAACACTGATTTCATATAAAAAAATAAGTTTACAAAACGAAAGAAATAAAAATACAACTTATCTCACAATCTTTCTCAAGCAAATCCCTAAAAGTTCTCTCCAAGCCTTTCTCTCTTTACAGTCACTCCCAACTCTCTCTTAGAAGTGTAATGAAGAAGAAATCTATCACATTTCCTCTCCTCTTACAACCCTAGAAGAAAATCACCACTTCTCACACACACATACACACACACGCCCCCCAAAAACTCATCTTTAAGCCCTAGACTTCCCTCTCTTTAATAAAATGTTGTCTCTCTCCAAAAAGAATTCAAAATTCTCTCCAAAATTCTATCCAAAAGTTAACTCTTTTGAATTCAAAAGACATGTTCATTGATCCAAGAGACATATCCCTTCATAAAAGAACCTTCCAAAGTATCTAGTTGCATTGAATCACTCCAAGGGGTGTTTAGAACAAGCATCCCTTTGAAAATTCAACCAAAATTCATCCCGAACCACCTTAATCCGCAAAAAAGTCTTCTCTGGTGCATCATGTACTAGTTCCGGCGCATCATGAGCTAGTTCTCTGGATTTTGAAGCATCATGTGCCGGTTTAGCGCATCATGCGTCACTCTGCAACAACTCCACTATTTTGCTTCGTTTGGCTCCGTTTTGCCCTGATTCAATTATGTCTTGCTCCTAACAGATATACCTACAAAATAAGTATGAAAGAACATTTCTTTAAAGTGTAATTTCATTCAAAAATATGTGAGACATATAAAATAAATTAAGCATAGAAAGACATATTAAAATGTGCCAATTCAGAAATTTCTTTCTTGCTTGTTTTTACTCCAAATTGCACCATTTTTTCTTCATTTTCCCAAAAAGTTCATTTCTTGTACCTGAAACAAAAAATATGCAAACTATTTTCCTTTAAAGTGTAATATCATTAAAAATTATTAAAATTGAGCATAAAAAATATATAAAAAAGTAGGTAATTTTTAGGCGTGTCAACCATTTATACCATATTTTGGAATCTTATATATATTGTTAGCAGTAGACTATGTATCCAAATGGATAGAAGTTTTTGTTTTACCTCGATGTGAAGCTCAAAGTGTTGCAAAGTTTTTAAGAATGAACATATTTTGTAGATTTGAGATGCCGAGAGTAATCATAACTGACAGGGGAAGTCATTTCAGAAATGCAATAATGGAGAAGTTATTAAAGAAATATCATATTAACCATATAATTGCTACTGCTTATCATCCTCAACCAAGTGGTTTGGCTGAATTATCCAATCGTGAAATTAAAAGAAAATTGAAAAAATTTGTGAATCCAACCAAAATGGATTGGTCAGTCAAACTTGACTATGCTTTGTGGGCTTATAGGGCTGCATACAGAACTCCTATAGGAATATCCCCATACAGACTAATATTTGGGAAAGCGTGTCACTTACCAGTTGAACTTGAGCATAAAACATATTGGGCGATTATGGAATTTAATTACAAATTTAAAAGATGTTTGTGAGAAAAGATTATTACAATTGAATGAACTTGAATATATAAAGAACGAGTCTTAAATAAAGAATGAATTTTATCAAAGTGCTAAGATTTATAAAGAAAAGATGAAGATGTGGCATGATTGGAGGATTCTTACTAAAAATTTTGTGCTATGACAATAGCTTTATAATGCAAGGTTAAGAATATTTCCAGACAAACTTAAGTCCAGGTGGGTGTGTGGATGGACTCATTTGTTGTAATGAAAGTTTATCTCTATGGAACTGTGGATATCAAAGATCCTAAAAATGATAAAATATTTAAAGTGAATGGTCACATGTTGAAATCCTATTTTTTATGTGACCATCTTAAATTAAATGATTTTATGATGTTGGATCAACCAGAATAAACATTGGTTACGTCGGGCTGACGACGTTAAACCAAGCGATCTGTGGGAGGAAACCCATAGTTATCGGTGTGTTTGTTTTTATTGTTATGTTATTGTGTGTGATTTAGAAAATTCTGGTAGTATATTGAATATATAATGAATATATAATGATTTAGTGATTATACCTTAAAAGATGACTTAGACATGGTAAAACGTGTATTTGGACGTTAAGTTGACCTGTGCTAAATTGAGCACTGATGCTTAAGCGCCAATATCCGACGCTTATGCGCGACAGTTCAAAAACATGTATGAATTTCAGATTTTTAAAACTTTTAACTGAGATTTGGTTCTCTCTAATGTGGGAAATAGTTTTAAGACGTGTCTAGAAATTTTAGGAGGAGTTTAGAGGCTATAACTAGAAGGGTATGAGGAGAAGTCTCACCACACTTCCATTTAACCCTAAATCCTAAGTGAAGAAGAGAGAGTTTTGAAAAAAATGTCATCTTGGGAGAGTGATTTAAAGAAGGAGGAGGCAATGAATTATCGAATCGTGAATTAACCATAGAATTGCTAATGCTTATCATCTTCAACCAAGTGGTTTGGCTGAATTATCCAATCGTGAAATTAAAAAAAAGCTAAAAAAATTTGTGAATCCAACCAAAATTGATTGGTCAGTCAAACTTGACTATGCTTTGTGGGCTTATAGGACTACATACAAAACTCCTATAGGAATGTCCCCATACAGGCTAATATTTAGGAAAGTGTGTCACTCACCAGTTGAACCTGAGCATAAACAATATTGATCTATAAAACAATTTAATTGCAATTTAAATAATGATGGTGAGAAAATATTATTACAATTGAATGAGCTTAAAGAGATAAAGAATGAATCTTATAAAAGTGCTAAAATTTATAAAAAAAAGATGAAGATGTGGCATGATCGGAGGATTCTTACTAAAAATTTTCTACTATGACAACAAGTTTTGCTTTATAATTCAAGGTTAAGAATATTTCCAGACAAACTTAAGTCCAGGTGAATGGACCCATTTGTTGTGATGAAAGTTTATCCCTATGGAGCTGTAGATATCAAAAATCCTAAAACTGATAAAATATTTAAAATGAATGGTCACAGGTTAACATCTTATTTTTTATGTGACCAACTTAAATTAAATGATTTTATGATGTTGGATCAACAAGAATAAACACTGGTTATGTCGGGCTGACGACGTTAAACCAAGCGCTCTATGGGAGGAAACCCATAGTTATCGGTGTATTTGTTTTTATTATTATGTTATTGTGTGTGATTTAGAAAATTCTGGTAGTATATTGGATATATAATGATTTAGTGATTATTCTAAGACTATAAAAGATGACTTAGACATGGTAAAACGTGTATTTGGACGTTAAGTTGACCTGTGCTAAATTGAGCACTGACGCTTAAGTGCCAATATCCGACGCTTATGCACGACAGTTCAAAAACATGTGCAAATTTTAGATTTTTAGAACTTTTAACTGAGATTTGGTTGGCTCTAACGTGGGAAATAGTTTTAAGACGTGTCTAGGAGTTTTAGGAGGAGTTTAAAGGCTATAAATAGAAGGGAGAGTTTTGAAAAAAATGTCATCTTGGGGCAGTGATTTAAAGAAGAAGGAGGCAATGAGAAAGATGTTTGTTAGTCAGAGTGCATAAGAGTTATTTAACAGTTTCCTTGCCATTAATATTGAAGGGATAGTGGAGAAAATCACTAAAATTGAGGCTGACATGGCTTCAATTGAAGCAAAAGTGATGGAAGTTAACACACATTTGGATCATATAAGATGAAAAATTAAGATGCAATTTAGCCATACCAGTTTTATAGAAGAAGTGGACAAGGCTATGTATTTGAAGAATAAGTGGATTGAAGAAGATTCAACCAGGACTGTTAACCATCGTGCATTCTTTCAGATTTATATTCCAAATGCTGAAGGAGAGACTAAAGATAGGTCAGGATTCGTTCCACCGACTGGAGAATGGAATTAAGCTCATGGCTTAGTGTTTATGTGTTTAGTGTTTGTTTCTAATGTTAAGTGTGTTTAGTATGTTATTAATGTGATATTGAAATACAAAATTCGGGGACATGTGTTGGGTGTTATCAATCTCCAAGTGGGAGATTGTTATTGTTAAGACATGGAGTCTGGAGGAGCACCCACAATTGTAGAGGAAGGGGTTCCAACGACCCTGTGCACAGCAAGACTATCGTCGCCATGCCAATATTGGGTGTAGCTACACCAGATAGCATACCTACATCAAGTAGCAACTTAGCCACGTCATGGTTTCCATCAATCCAAGCTTTTAAATAGAGAGTGTGAAATTTTTACACCTGTGATGGCGTGGTTAGGACCTTAACGACTTATCTATTACAAGTGATAAATTCTTCAAATTGGAATAATGACTCGTATGCATATGGTAGTCTCTCGACAATGCAGTAAAATAACGATGTGTTGACAGAGGTGGATTTTAGCATGCGATTTCTTTTGTGTGATCAAGAGAAGAATTAGAGCAGCACTCTTCTAAGTTCCAGTGTTGTAGAGAGAAGATATTTCTTCTTTTACAATGAATTTTTTGGTTGTGTGGCTTTTTCTGTTCTGGGGGTTTTTCATGTTAAATCTTGGTGTATTTTTCTGCTATTACTTTAGTTCGTGTATATGTTAGATATGCTATTCCACATTTCTTGAATCAATGTGATCATTTTTTTTCCACTTTGTGGTTTTTATAGTAAATGATCAAAACCCCACTAATTTTCATCCCAACAATGAGATAGTAATTCCACTATAAATTTAAAAAATGTGAAATATTAATGTTTCTTAAACTAATTTTAAAAACTCTCCGTCCAACATTTGAGTCCTTTGTTTTAGATTAAATAAAATGTTAAGCTTGATTTGATGGGAAGTATTTATTTGATGCAACGACTACAACCGAACAATTATGTTGTAGTTGATAGATCTAGTAATAACATAATGTGTGGTTGAGTTCGTAATTGCATAACAACTACATGTTCAATCTGTTTTTGCCGTTAGTAAAATCCGTTTATAGTCAACTAGAGAGGGTTAGGAGAAATAAAAATTCTTTCGGTAAACGTGTTGCACGGAACAGAATACAGTTATTTTCAAGGCAGAAAATACCATTCAAACTAATCATAATTATATTTAATTAAACGATTTAAAGGCATATAATTAAAATAACAAAGATATAAATAAATTTAAATAATATTAAATAATTAGGAATGAATTGGTTTACATCAAAAGTAACATATTATAATATATATATATAGATATTTTAAAAGAATGGGTCAGGCTGTGATGTCCCCAACCCGTTCTATTGTAAATAATTCGAGCACCACCTGACTAAAGGCGACATTGCGCCACCAGGAGATTCAAACCCGTGACCTGAAGGGACTTACGACCTTCAGAGAAACTGTTATGCGAACAGACCACATAAATATTTTCATAAAAGGCAGATGTCACTTTTCTATATACTGTAGGTATTATCAACAATTCAAATTAGTCTTGTTCAATATCTTTCGATTACTTTGACGAATCAAACAAACCATTAGATTTATTAATCAAGTTCTGAAAACGATTAAGGCGTTTATTTGTCTTTGAAAATGAAACAACGCGGAAGTTTGTAGAGTGCAGTCATGATAACATTAAAATTATCCTCTTGTTTTACTTTTCCAAAGCAGTAGGAAACGATGCATTGTCTACCTCTCAAATCCTGTCAATTTATAAATGTAATCTAACACCTAAATTTTACTTTTTATATTTATAACACTCAAGTGTTTCATATCATATCAAAAAATTATTATTTTTAAATTTTAGAAATTGACATACAACTTTTCATGCATGAGGAAGGCAAGTAAAAAATTGAAGTTTAGGGGTTAAATATGTAAATATGTAGGAATTGAGTGGTATGCATGTAAATCTTTCAAAAATTAATGAAAAATAATGGCTCCCTTTTTTATCTTAAGAAAACAATAATTTTATTTACATCAAGTTTAGAGTTATTATTATGAAAAAGAAATGCAACATTGGCTCAAATAAATGCACCATTGGGAGACATCCAACAGTTGGAAATATTCTTGGTATTGTATTGATCAATTTGACATCATTCTTTTCTTTTTATATTTTTTTTTGTTATATGTGATATTTTGTAATTTTTAGTAGTAATGTGAATATAATATAGCAGTTGCTGGAATATGACAGTTAGAAGAAAATATTCTGATAATATTATACAAGCTCGGAAGAACATTCACACCTAGTTTTTTTGACTCCATGAAGCATCTACCAGTACAGCTACCACACGAAGCCTTACTTCGAGCACCAGTGCAATATTGAAGTAATTATATTACAAATTTTTTAATAAACAGAAATAAACTGTCAAGAATAAAGCATGACAAGAAGGATCCATATGTAAAGAATATTACTACAGGAGACCACCACTTTCTACTCCTATTATTTCGTGCAAGAAGAGACCACGTCATTGGGCGTGATGCCTCCAACGACACTTTTTGTTTTTAAGCAGTTTGGTAAAACATCAGGAATGTGATCATGTTATCTCAGTGATCAGAAACATAGTGCAGTGACACTTTATGTTCTTCTAAATTATGATGA
>NW_018164804.1:0-13512 GCF_001263595.1 Phalaenopsis equestris
TGGCTTGGTATTCAAATGGTTTGAGAAGTTTGTCATGGTATATGAGATGAATCGATGTGGGGAAAACATTTCACTTAGATTAATTTTGGTTATGCTTAAGGCTTCATTATGCATTTCTCTTCTTATCAACTTCTTTATAAGCTAGCTGAAACTTTGCTTAAATGTTGTTCAATGTGGGCCGAAATTTTGGGAGAGGAAAGAACATAAATGCGTGGGTGTTTGTTTATTTTTCTCCCCTGAAGTTCGTATATGATGGATACCGAGTTTTGAGTTGTTGGGCGGCCACACATCGAGAAAAGAGGACTTTGGAATATGGGAAAAGCTATGTGATCAAAGTTTTATTTAAACTTTTCTAAATCTAATACAGAAGTTGTATAACAATTTGCTTCAAGGAAATTCACATACATACCACCCTAATTCCTGCATATTTACATATCTAACACCCAAATTTTAATTCTCACATATGTGCTATCTTATCTATGCATGCAATTGTGTTATTTCTTTTGGATTATAAAAAAATTGGGTGGTATATATGTAAATGCTACATGTTGTGAAAAACGACGGCAATAAAGCGAAAAATGGAATGAGAAAAATTGCACGCAGAAAAAACACCAGAGCGACACAGATTTACGTGGTTCAGCAAAATTGTCTACGTACACGGAGTTGCAGAGGATTTTACTACTTCGTGGTATTACACCGTCGAGCACCTCGAAGTTTACAAGAAAATATCTATTTTCTTCTCTCCCTTTCTCTCTCTCTGTCTCTGTCTCCCCTCTTTCTCTTAGCTCTCAAGAGGACTTGGCTTGGTCTTGCTTGGCTTTGCTCGAGACTTTTCCTTTAAACCAAAATAGATTATTTATAGAAATCATGAGAGCGGTAGGTGGGAGGTAGGTGAGCGGTAAGTGTGTGTGTTAAGTGAGCGGTAGGTGAGATACTTAATTAGGAAGCTAAATAAATTCGGTGGACCGGGTCTCCACATTACCCAACAATTCTCCAAGTTGGAGACTGTGACACTGAATGCATCACCTACTGTCTACATCATCTATTAGTTGTACCGATCTGTTCCTCAAACATAATATCTTCTACCTCTGCAACTCAAAGCCCATGTATTCATGCAAGAAGACCAGCTGAAGTTGAGCACAACTTCAGCTTCTCACGAGTAACACCCTCAGTTGACATATCACCGTCAACGTAGCCTCGTACCACCATGCTCTTTCCTGGGTTACTCCTGTATCTGCTTACAACTCCCACTGCATGAGCAATATCCTGCCCCTGCTGAAAGTCCTTTTCAACAAGTCCAACATTGTACATCTTACTGCCACCAAGTGCAGTCTTCACTTGGTACACCTACTTGTTGTGCAATGTCTTCTTCTTTGCTAGAAGTTTTGTCGGCTCCCAAGTCCGATTCCCTGACAGGGAATCCGTTTCCTCCTTCTTGGTCAGCTTCTACTTGATCGAATTCTCATCTTGCAAGATTTCTTCATAAATTTGTGGTTCTCCACCATTTGTCTGTATAAAGTCCGGTTTTCCTGTCTTTGGCGCTCTGCCACTTTTCAGGAAATAAACCTTCTTCTGCTTCCCCATAATGCACCTCTGACTCATGTGTCCAGGTCTGAGTAAACCTGTAGTCATATATAGTGTGTCAGTTTTCTTATCCCGAGCCATTACTAATGCTTCTTTGGTAACCGTTCAGGTGCTATCTGAGAATACCACTGAATGACCACCCTCATTGAGCTGCCCAACATAGATGAGGTTTTTCTTCAACTCAGGAACGTGTCTGACCTTTTGCAATGACAATTTGCTCTTATTAGGGAGTAAAATATCAACGTCTCCCATCCCCACCACGTCTAGAGCTTTTCCATCAGCCAGATGTACCTTCTCAAAGTTACCTGCAACATAATTTCGCATTAACTCCCGGCGGGAAGATGTATGGAAGAAACCACTAAATCCAGTATCCAGTCATCAACATAACTGTGAACTGCCAGAAATATTGCATCTTGTATTTCTTCGGTTACAACATTAGCACCATCATTCTTCTTCTTCTTAGGTTTCCTGCAGTTCTTTTTTATATGGTCAGCCTTCCCAGAATTCCAACAAGTTGTCTGCTGACCAGACTTTGATGTTGATCTTCCTCTGTTTGAGTTCTTGTCATGCTATCTCCCTCTGAAATCAACATTCAGTGTCGAACTTGAACATGAGGCCTCGCCAGAATCCTTCGTGCGCACCTCCTCAGCCAAAATTAAATCACGAATATCATCATATTTCAGCTTGGATTTACCTGCAGAACTGCTAACTGCCATCCTCATGACTTCTCATCTATTTGACAATGAATCCAACAATATCAGCGCACGTATCTCATCATCAAAATCAATTTCAATAGACGACAATTGATTTGTGATAGTATTGAAATCATTCAGGTGTTGAGCAACGGAGACACCTTCCACCATCTTCAAGTTGAATAACTTTTTTTATCAAATGCACCTTGTTTTTCGCCGATGGCTTTTCATACATACCTGATAAAGCCGCCATGAGATCTGCAGTAGTCCTCTCCTTGATGACGTTGTGGGCAACCGATCTCGACAGGGTTAATCGTATAAACCCCAGAACCTGTCGATCCAACAGATTCAATTTCGTCTCGTCCATCTTTTCTGGTCGCTTTCTCAGTAACGGAAGATGAAGTTTCTTCCCATATAGGTAGTCCTCTATCTGCATCCTCCAGGAAGCAAAATCTGTGTCATTAAACTTCTCGATCCCCGATGTCATCACTTTGTCTCTGCCCATCGTTCTTCCTTAGATTCGAACCAAAGCTCTGATACCAGTTGTTGTGAAAAACGACGGCAATAAAATGAAAAATGGAACGAGAAAATTTGCACGCAGAAAAAACGTCAGAGCGACACACAGATTTACGTAGTTCGACAAAATTGCCTACGTCCACGGAGCTGCAGAGGATTTTACTACTTCGAGGAATTACACGTCGGGCACCTCGACGTTTACAAGAAAATCACTATTTTCTTCTCTCCCTCTCTCTCTCTCTCTCTCTTCCTCTCTTTCTCTTAGCTCTCAAGAGGACTTGATTTGATCTTGCTTGATTTTGCTTGAGACTTTTCATTTAAACCAAAAGAGACAATTTATAAAAAATATTAGAGCGGTAGGTGAGAGGTAGGTGAGCGGTAGGTGGGGTGTGGGATGTGAGCGGGAGGGTCGGTAGGTTGGTGTGACAGGTGAGCGGTAGGTGGGTGTGGCAGGTGAGCAATAGGTGAGATACTTAATTAGGAAGCTAAATAAATTCGGTGGACCGGGTCTCCGCATTACCCAACACTACATATGTAAATACTTAAGAATTGCATGGTTTGTGTATAAATTTTCTTTCAGTGGAGTTCGAATGCTAGATTTTTTTAAATATGTGGTAATGGATGGTTACACATGCAAATCCTCTTTTGATCCTTCTTAGTCGTTGCTGGATGTTATTGCTGTTTTGGAACATGAATGACTTTGTATATAAGGGGAGTTGATTCTCTCTTCAATGTTTTGCTTATATACCATGTCATTATACCATGTCATTCACCTGTATTTTATATACCATGTCATTCACCTGTATTTATATATGTATCACTTGGGGTTAGCATGTATGTGTGCAGAGTTTAGTTTGTATGTGTGCAAACTTTGCCCATTTATCCCTAAAACAACTCTATATAACCAAATGTGGACGTCGATACATGAAGAATTTGGCTTCTTTCAAACTTGTTTCCTAGACGTATATGACTACACATGCAGATTTCTTGATTCGCATTCATATTTATGCACATAGCACTTCAAGCAGATATAGACATGTACAAAATTCTTTATTTTTTATTGGTATTTATGCATATATAGCATTCAAGGAGGGCTGGAAATGAGGAGAATTCTATCAGTCTGTTGATACGCTAAGTTATGTTGGAATTAGTGGGCCTTTGGTAGAAAGCATGGAGTTGAGGATGAAAGAGGATATGAATTCTGAAGTTTGTAGTCAAAATAAAAAAAAATGGAGATTTACATACATGCCACCCAATTCTTATATATTTACATTTCTAACACCTCAATCCTCATGATACATATAAGAAAAAAATAAATGAATAGTTGTCTATATCAGGCATCCTAGAAAGGATTTAAAATAAATAAAGAGTTGTCTATATCAGGCATCCTAGAAAGGATTTGGATAGTATCAATGCAAAACAGAAGAGTTTAGGTGCTAGATAAGTAAATATAGAAGGGTTGAGTGACATTAAATATAGAAGGATAAGTAAATATAGAAGGGTTGAGTGACATCTTTTTCTTATGATATAAAGGATTTGGGTGGGTTGCTCCCCTTACCCGTGAACCTATTTTGGTGGTTTTCCTTGCTGCCCTGGTCGCGAGCACTTAAATAGAAATCTTGGATGATGTCGGATTCATATGGTATTAGAAACTTTGGGCTTGAGTTGGAATTGAATGTTTTGGTGATCACGAAATGAAGTATTTTGAAATGAAGTATTTTAATTCTTAAGTATTTTAATTCTTGATTATTTGAAAGAGCTTGAACGCCCCCTTTATGAATAATGTATGAGATGTTTGAAAATGTTTCAGGGCCAGTCCTGCGGGCCAAATTGATTGTAATATAAGAGAAAAGAAAAAGAGGAAGGATTTTTTGGGAGATTTTTTTGTTATTTGGAAAATTCGAGAATATTTTGGAAGTTTCCAAATCGTGCATTTTCGGGATGTTTCATGGTTAGCCGGGGAAGTGTGTCTCACCTCTTTACCCATTCGAGAAGCTCCGCCAATTGGATGTTTTAGGCTAACCCTCCTACCGTTTTGGTTTTTCCTTTCTAAATCGGTTTTGGAGGTGGCTTAGTCTTCTTTCTTTATGTTTCTTGTTTTTTGGTTTGTTTTCTTTGCTTCTTAGTTTAGTTTTTTTGGTGTTTATGCCCGAAGCATAAGTGTGCATATATAGTTTTTTGCTATATATGAAACCATCAAGCAAGGTCGTAAGTAAGTCGGTTTTGTTTTTGGGCTTAGGGCGGTGATGAAAAATGCACCCTGGTGGTAGAGCGGAATGATATTTCATTCTATGACCTCAGGACCCAATCCAAGGACTCGATGAACTGTATGATGATAGCATCATTCACCGACACAAGACTAGCGGAGGACCCTTACCTTCTTAGGTTGTTGGTGGTCATACGCCCCATGGCGTGATCGACTCGTGGGCAATCATAATTTTCAAAACTGATAAAAACTAACATGATAAGAACAGATACAATATTTATAAAAATATTTTTACTAAAAAATTGATACAACTTCTTTTTGTATGTCTGAAATTCATGTGCATGCTAAAATATAAACTTTAAATGTATTGTAACTTGGTTATCCACTTGTCGATTACCGGTACTGGTCTAAGGAGCACCCTCCTAAGTTAGGTTTAGTATGACACCATTCTAGTTGAGTGACAGACTCTATACATTCGGGTGACTGATGATAGTAGTCTTTGACATCCCTCGAGTATAAATATATAGTATATGAGTCTAGCCAACCCATGTGCTTGCGGGCCCCTGGTTTTCTCTATTAAGATTTTTCGTGTGATTTTATTGGAGCTTTTGGTAAAGCACTCGTGGTCTTTTTTCGGGATCTTCCTGTGTTTTTGATAACTTTCTTTGAGTTGTCATTTGCTGTTTTTCTTAAGTTTTTCATCATGGGTCATTTGCCGGTTTTTCTCGAGTTTTCCAGGTGATGTTTCTTTTGTTGCTCACTTTTATTTATACAATGCATGCTAGCTCATTTCTTAAAGTTTATCACTATACTTATATCTGCTACATCAACCACACTTAAAGGAGTAACACACCTCTCAGATATACAGGTTTGTTTTATATTTACAGCGTTTTACTTTACAACACACCTTACTGTTCTTCTCTACTGTACATTCTATTGCTTTCCTATACTGCATGTTTTATTACCCTTATACATATTATGTTATTGTTTTCCTTGGCTATACCTGCTATAGTTTATTTTACACACTATACCTTAGAGTAGGAGGCCAGTAGTTGGTTTTATAGAAGGTACCCGACAGCAGATCGTTGACTCAACAATTGTATGTACACTCAAAATTAACATCAAACTCGAAGATGCTACGACATGGAGCTTGAAGCTAGCATTGTGGGCAACACGTCCATCTTCAACAACAAAACATGTCTACACCAGTTAAACCACTCCTTATAATTAAACAACAAGTCATAGAATTTCGAGGTTGTTCGCTTAGTGTGACATAAATCATCAATTTTATCTTTAGGCTTTTGTATAGCTCTACAGTACAATCTGAGCTCTAACTCGTCTTAGGATTCTAAGATTATTCGTCACGACCTAAATCCTCACATCTTCCAGGCTATTTTGTGTGATCGTTTTACACAAATGTAAGTCGTAAACAAATAAAAATTGACAGGATTAAACATTTAAATAATTTCTCTCCAAAACTGAAGCCAAATCATATGGTAGCTTGGGAAGTCACCGAGGTTCTCCAGATTTATGATATTTCCTAGTTCTTCATCCTTTGGATTCTACAATAAATGTTCTAAATTTGAGTCGTTCCCATTTCACACTTCTTTGTCTGATATCGTTGAAATTCTTTGTCTAATATCGTTGAAAATTCATATTCCTTTGAACTTCTTGAAGATAATATTCCCTTATTTTTATTGAGAGTTTTTTTGAGTGACTTCGGCTATTTAAGATGTAATTAACTATAGGGGTTTGTCTTTATAGGAAGTTTTTTCGAATCTAGTTTAATATAAATCCTATTTAATTCTTCGCATTAAATAGGGGAACTTGTCAGCTTATATAAAAAATAGTTTCATAGAATTTTCGCAGACCAAATGGATGTTATATATTTTTTAGTTTATTTGATTGAGTCTTACGCTCAAGTCTTTTGTTTATCTTTCGGGATAGATACATGGCTTGAGGTGCAGTGTTCTTTCATTTAAAGTATGAAAGATATGAGATCAATTTGATTTCATATTTTGAAATTTCGATTTTGGCGACCGACAACTTCTAATGGGCAACTCCTTAACTAAAATTAGTGCCGACAGGTCAGCTAGACTGAGCCAGCGTTGCTGGTCGATTGAGTTTGATTGACTTCGAGCTGGCAATACCGATTCAATAGGTTGTGTTATATCAATCAATTGATTTAGTTTGTTTGTCGACCCTCAATCCTTATATGAAGAGCTCCTGTCGACAAAGTGATATTAGACCTTCGATAGTTCATTCCACAATACTCTATTGTATTATCAATTATTGATCCCTCATGAGAAGCCTTAGGAGCGTATGAGAGATGATTGGTGATATTGATGAACTAGGTTTTTCCTCGGGTCAGATCTACTTGAAGGTAGATTGCTGCCTTTGGTCAACTTGATTGTAGTGGTTGGATCAGATGTTTATCTGTCTTGTTTTACTTCGATTGATTCAGATTTAGATCAATACGTTGTCCTTTAGTCATTCTCTCGGCTTGGTTGGCCTTTGATTTTGGCTCGGAAGGCTACATCCGGTCAATCTTTTGCTCTGGCTTGGGTGGTTGCATCTCTTCAGATAAGACATTTTGGATGCATTTGAACCATTAGATCCACTCAGAATAATAAGGCAGAAATGTTGAGGCAGAACAACGCTCCGCCCCGCACGATGTGGCACCGCACTTCGGGCATTTTGACAAAATTGCACCATCTTTTTTTTTTTTCCAGAACTTTCACATTGTTTCTTCAAACAGTTGCCTCACAAACAGATATTTTTATTTTAATGTTATGATGCTTTTGGAGCTGAATTCAATAGTAGATATAGATCTGAAAAGATGCCCATGTAGATAGATATCGATCCATATTATTCTCTTTTGGAATTACACTAATAATTTTAAAATCAATGTTCGGTTGGTAGTGATTATTGAGTTATTTTTATTTTTATTTTTTATTTTTTTTTCCTGCAAAATGAGCGTTGAAAATGATCTTTTTAAGATTCTGAGCAAAATTAGTAGGAAGATTTACATATATACCACTAAATTCTCCTGCATTTACATAAATACCACTAAAACCCCAATCTTAAATTTAAAAAATTGTTGGTACCCACTATTTATTCAGGAGTTTTGCGGACTTTAGAAACCCTGTACAGAAAAGAAATCAGGGAGAAACAGATAGAGATGGGGGAACAGGTCGGGCTTGCGAGATTTGGAGGATCGTTGAAGGTGGAGAGCGTGCAGGCTCTCGCTGCAAAGTTAAGCTCAGACATTCCGAATAGATACATAAGGCCGGAGAGGGCGGAAGATATAGTCGCCGGCGACGGCGAAGAAGACTCCGGCGAAAGGATTCCGGTCATCGATTTTGGCAAGTTATTCGATCCCGATTCTTCTGTGGAGGAGGCTGCAAAGCTCCATTCGGCCTGTGAAGACTGGGGCTTCTTCCAGGTTTTTTTTTTTTTTGCAGAAAAGATTACTAATTTCCTCTTTATTCTTTACATTTTTTACAAATATATTTATATACCACATAATGTTTATCTGTTTAGAAGTCCAGCACCCAATTTTGCTTTTTTTCAATGATAAGTTAATTAAGAAAATATGATGTATGAAAATAATAACATTACGAAAGGGGGTTTGATTAGATTAGGGGGTGTCAAATCGGGTTCATTGATTAGGTTTGGGTCTGACTCGAATTTGACCCAACCATTAAATGTTTTATTTTCTCACCTCGTATAATTAATAAGATTTATTTTTAATTATTATTAGATGTATATTTTTAAGAATAAAAAATAAAACTTTTAAACAATAGTCAAGGGAGGCTGTTGGTGAAATGTTGGAAAAGCTGCAAATACTCCAAAATTTATGTACTCATAATTTAATGGAACATCCATGGCAAGATGAGTCTGATAAGTCTAACTCGCTCAATTATAAGTTAATTAAGAAATTATGGTATCTAAAAATAATATCAATAGGGAAGGGGGTTTAATTAGAATATAGGGTGTCAAATCGGGTTCACCGGTTAGGTTTGGATCTGACTCGAATGTGACCCAACCTGAAACTGCATTACCCCAACCCAACCTGCCTTAAACTTTTCAACCAAGACTCGGCCTGTATAGCTCGTTGACATGAGATATAATTATTATTTGGGTCAACCTTGGGTCAATTTCGGGTCAATCAAAACTCAATTTTAGTTTGACTGATTGATTTTAAGTCAATTTTGGGTTAGAAGATTGTTTTTGGATCAAGTTCTCGTTGGAAGGTCAAACCAAACCTGATCGAAAGGATTCCTAACCCGACTTCGAAAATTATTTGGTTCAACTCGAACCAAGTTTTTTAAAGTAGACTTTGGATACAAGTTAGTAAGTCGGATCAATTTTTGACATATGGATACAAGTTAGTAAGTCGGATCAATTTTTGACACCCCTAAAATGAATTATTCAATGGAGTCTTCTATAATCTCATAAAAATGATAATTATTTTTAAAAATATTTACATGTCTTCATATAGTATATGTTAAATGGGAATTTAATGCCCATTTTAGAGAGAGGCAAATGTGGATAAATAGTTTGGTATAAGCTAATAAAGAACACTCAAAGAAGTTTTTTCAAAAAAATTACATGTGAGTGGAGTATGGCTAAATCCCATGACCTAAAAGGGTAAGTAATCCCATGACCTAAAAGAGTAAGTATGAACACTAAATAAATGTTTGATACATAGAAATCTATAAATACACATCATTTGTATAAATTAAATGAAGAGATTTTAGCAGATAATCTTTTGAGACAAGCAACAACAACTATTGATATACATGAGTGCATATGTCATTGAATGCTAATGATGGATTTTATTTTTTTCCTCTTATCCGTCGTCATTGCACATTGAAATCTACCATGAACTAACAATGAAAATAGCCATCACAAAAATTCACAACTTCACTTAGACCAGGTTGTCGATTGTCAACAATTAATATCCATTATCGATTTTTTACGTCGCCCAATCTCCTTTTATATCAAGGAGAACAACCAAATAGAATGCTCATTTTTTACTAACATTTGATATTCTAGCTATTGTCACTAACATTTTTCAAGTGCATACACTCGATGCATATCAGCTTAGTCAATATCCCTTCCAATCATGAGTAAAAAAAAATAGCTCACCGATGAATAGCTATCTTTTAAATAATTCTAATTGAATGTTGTCCGACGCTACTTATAAATAACAAATGTCCACTATTCATTTGATGCTCATCATCCCTCTAATTTGGTCAACAATCTTTTCAAGATGATGACCAAAATAATTCTCCCCTATTGCCTGATTTAATTTGTTCTCTGCCGATAACCATTCAATGTTTGCTAACGGTTGACATTTTTCAACTTGCAATATCTTGCACGTGTCTTACCAATCATCTACTCTTCAATCAAGTAATCACTTGCATTGCATGATAACATTAGTACTTACAAGCATAGGAGATTGCTTTCGTTGCTTATTGCTATTAACATATGTTAAGGTTGAAATCATAAAGGAATAGGAAAGATAATGAAAAGATCAGCACTAATTCAATCTCTAATCTTACATAAACTATACAAAGCCTTTTCTACTTATAGACTACATAGGAGCACAACAAGGCAAGACCAAACCACAACTAAGAGATATACACTAGACAAAACTGGTTCATTGTCCACATGAATCGAACCCAACACTTAAGTAAATAAGTTAACAAAGGTTTTCTCCAATTATAAAGAACTGCATCATTTTTACTCATTCAACTCACATGTAAGAAGAACTAAATTAGGTTAGGTCTGATGAATTTTCTTCTATCTAGAAATTTTCAAAGCAACTCATGACATTAGAAATTCTTATCTACTATCACAAATACTTTACACACAATTATAACATTTATAGCTTAATTATATCAAAATCACATGATACAACTACATAATTCCAACAATTAACTATCACATAAATCCTTAAAATTTTGATTAGAAGATCCTCATTCTCTTTTCTTGATGACGCAATTTAATGTTTATGATATCACTCAAATAATTTTTTTTATCTTGAATTCTTTTGACCATTGTGCACTAAAATACTTGAAATTACCAATAGCTAGTAAATCACGGAATACCTGAAGATGTAATAAATAAAGTAAAACAAGTTGTGGAAGATTTCTTCAAGCTTCCATTAGAAGAGAAGGAGAAAGTTGCTCAATTGCCAGGCCAAACAGAGGGCTATGGACAAGCTTTCATTCACTCAAAGGAACAAAAGCTAGACTGGGGAGACAGACTTGCCTATGCAACATTTCCTCCAAATTTGAAACAATTGCGGCTTTGGCCCACTAATCCACCTTCATTCAGGTGCTAGTTATTTAAACAATCTCTCTCATTTTTATCACCTTTATAAACTATGTTTTTATATGTCTTTACGAATTTTAACTTATTCAGGGAGACATTTGATGCTTATGCAATTGAGATAAAGAGACTATCCGATGAACTCCTAAAAATGATATCTAAGAATCTGGGACTTGGACTCAAGGAGTTGTATGATATGTTTAAGGGAGGGATTCAGATTGTTAAATGCAATTATTACCCTCCATGCCCAAATCCTGACAAGGTCTTGGGATTCTCTCCTCACTCTGATGCTACAGGATTGACAGTATTGTTACAAATGAATGAGCTGCAGGGGCTACAGATTAACAGAAAAGGTAAATGGCTCCCAGTTAAAGCTTTGCCAGGAGCTTTTGTCATCAATGTTGGAGACATTATTGAGGTAATTAACTCTTGATGATATTGGATCATCTTAAGATTTTTTTTTTTCATGAGCACTGTGTTACTTAGTTATGTGTTACTTAGTTAAGAGTAAATTTTGAACAACATGACTATGATTATTTAGAATCATTTGCATAAATTCCACCCAATTCCTACATATTTACATATCTATCACCTAAACTTAATCTTTCTTTTCTATACATTTATACTACGTAGCCAACTATTTCATATCACATCTGAAATACATCTTTTTTAGGCTAAGCAAGGTGGTATATGTATGTAGAAATTGAAGTTTACGTGTCAGATACACAAAGAAATAAACAATATCCATGTAAATCTTGTAATTTTTTATGCAAGACAGAAATATAAATTGATATTTCTGATCAGTATATATGTGATTGCTGCAGATATTAAGCAATGGAAAATATAAGAGCATTGAGCACAGAGTTGTGGTGAATAATAAGAAGGCGAGGCTATCTATTGCTGGATTTCATACACTGAACGTAGGTGATGTGGTGGGACCAATTCCGGAAATTGTGAAAGGAGATAAGCTGATTTATAAGAGCGTGCAATTTGAAGAGTATTTCAAGATGGTGTACGCCAGCAAAGTGGAAGGGAAGAGCTTATTGGATCGCATGAAATTGGATGCATGAATTAGATTTTCAGCTTACAGAACTATGTGTTTTAAATAAGAGGGGTGGGTTGTTTATTGTGTTATAAATGCTGATAAATCTATGCAAAATATGCAATAAGTCGTGCTCCTAAGTCAATTTTCATATCAATGGGGTCATATTAGTATTGTAATAAAATCTAATTTGTTATGTGTTTGGTAGTATTAAATTTATCCATTTTAATTGAAATTTATATAAACGATTAAATATTTTTTATATCATTTGATAAAATTTCAGCTTTTATAATAAATAATTTTAAAATTATATAATTATTTATATAACTATTATCTGCATCTTTATTATAACTTGAATATTTATACAATTTTTAGAAGTTTTAAATGGAATAAATCATTATATTATATTACATTATATTATCATTTTAAATAGATTTATATAAATTTTTATTGAATAAAAGACAGCTCAAAATTTTAAGAAATTAGTTAATTAACTAAGAGCGTTCCAAAGAAAATAAGATAATACATGTAAAATATTTGAGCCTAAATTTTTTAAACATCATTAGAATATTTAAAGATATACATATATTTTTTGAATAAGTAGATGATAATTCGTAAAAAAAAAACCTCTGGTGTATTGCGTCCGTTGTTCAGACGCTGACTCTGGACATAATATTTCCTCGTCAAATAAAGAGCTCAAATTGGTAGTTGTAGAAATACAACCATCTTCATTAACCAATAAGCTTATAGCTCCTTTCAAGTATATACTTACCAATCATAAGTAGAGGATTTAATTCAACTAGGCCTAGATCATATTCCTAAGAAAATAAGATTTATTAAATCAATAAAAAATAATCATAATTGAATTTATAAATTATTTTGAATGATTATTATTAGTTAACTTAATATTCTAGACTTCTTCGAATTTATTGTAAATTTGTTTTTAAATAAGATTTCATTTAACATTACGTAAAATATATATGATGTTAGTAATTATTACCTAACAGCATAATTAAATTGTGTTAATCTTTTTTTAACAAATAATAAAATACATTAATTGAAAATATGTAGCTTAATCCCAACTACATTTTGATTAAATTTTGAAATTAGGTCCGCTAAAAAGGCTTTCC
>NW_018164804.1:13704-16161 GCF_001263595.1 Phalaenopsis equestris
AATTTTTTTAGGTTTAATTCACTTAACCATTGTGCTAAATACTTGAAATTACCAATAGCTAGTAAATCACGGAATACCTGAAGATGTAATAAATAAAGTAAAACAAGTTGTGGAAGATTTCTTCAAGCTTCCATTAGAAGAGAAGGAGAAAGTTGCTCAACTGCCAGGCCAAACAGAGGGCTATGGACAAGCTTTCATTCACTCAAAGGAACAAAAGCTAGACTGGGGAGACAGACTTGCCTATGCAACATTTCCTCCAAATTTGAAACAATTGCGGCTTTGGCCCACTAATCCACCTTCATTCAGGTGCTAGTTATTTAAACAATCTCTCTCATTTTTATCATCTTTATACACTATGTTTTTATGTGTCTTTACAAATTTTAACTTATTCAGGGAGACATTTGATGCTTATGCAATTGAGATAAAGAGACTATCCGATGAACTCCTAAAAATGATATCTAAGAATCTGGGACTTGGACTCAAGGAGTTGTATGATATGTTTAAGGGAGGGATTCAGATTGTTAAATGCAATTATTACCCTCCATGCCCAAATCCTGACAAGGTCTTGGGATTCTCTCCTCACTCTGATGCTACAGGATTGACAGTATTGTTACAAATGAATGAGCTGCAGGGGCTACAGATTAACAGAAAAGGTAAATGGCTCCCAGTTAAAGCTTTGCCAGGAGCTTTTGTCATCAATGTTGGAGACATTATTGAGGTAATTAACTCTTGATGATATTGGATCATCTTAAGATTTTTTTTTTTCATGAGCACTGTGTTACTTAGTTAAGAGTAAATTTTGAACAACATGACTATGATTATTTAGAATCATTTGCATAAATTCCACCCAATTCCTACATATTTACATATCTATCACCTAAACTTAATCTTTCTTTTCTATACATTTATACTACGTAGCCAACTATTTCATATCACATCTGAAATACATCTTTTTTAGGCTAAGCAAGGTGGTATATGTATGTAGAAATTGAAGTTTACGTGTCAGATACACAAAGAAATAAACAATATCCATGTAAATCTTGTAATTTTTTATGCAAGACAGAAATATAAATTGATATTTCTGATCAGTATATATGTGATTGCTGCAGATATTAAGCAATGGAAAATATAAGAGCATTGAGCACAGAGTTGTGGTGAATAATAAGAAGGCGAGGCTATCTATTGCTGGATTTCATACACTGAACGTAGGTGATGTGGTGGGACCAATTCCGGAAATTGTGAAAGGAGATAAGCTGATTTATAAGAGCGTGCAATTTGAAGAGTATTTCAAGATGGTGTACGCCAGCAAAGTGGAAGGGAAGAGCTTATTGGATCGCATGAAATTGGATGCATGATTTAGATTTTCAGCTTACAGAACTATGTGTTTTAAATAAGAGGGGTGGGTTGTTTATTGTGTTATAAATGCTGATAAATCTATGCAAAATATGCAATAAGTCGTGCTCCTAAGTCAATTTTCATATCAATGGGGTCATATTAGTATTGTAATAAAATCTAATTTGTTATGTGTTTGGTAGTATTAAATTTATCCATTTTAATTGAAATTTATATAAACGATTAAATATTTTTTATATCATTTGATAAAATTTCAGCTTTTATAATAAATAATTTTAAAATTATATAATTATTTATATAACTATTATCTGCATCTTTATTATAACTTGAATATTTATACAATTTTTAGAAGTTTTAAATGGAATAAATCATTATATTATATTACATTATATTATCATTTTAAATAGATTTATATAAATTTTTATTGAATAAAAGACAGCTCAAAATTTTAAGAAATTAGTTAATTAACTAAGAGCGTTCCAAAGAAAATAAGATAATACATGTAAAATATTTGAGCCTAAATTTTTTAAACATCATTAGAATATTTAAAGATATACATATATTTTTTGAATAAGTAGATGATAATTCGTAAAAAAAAAACCTCTGGTGTATTGCGTCCGTTGTTCAGACGCTGACTCTGGACATAATATTTCCTCGTCAAATAAAGAGCTCAAATTGGTAGTTGTAGAAATACAACCATCTTCATTAACCAATAAGCTTATAGCTCCTTTCAAGTATATACTTACCAATCATAAGTAGAGGATTTAATTCAACTAGGCCTAGATCATATTCCTAAGAAAATAAGATTTATTAAATCAATAAAAAATAATCATAATTGAATTTATAAATTATTTTGAATGATTATTATTAGTTAACTTAATATTCTAGACTTCTTCGAATTTATTGTAAATTTGTTTTTAAATAAGATTTCATTTAACATTACGTAAAATATATATGATGTTAGTAATTATTACCTAACAGCATAATTAAATTGTGTTAATCTTTTTTTAACAAATAATAAAATACATTAATTGAAAATATGTAGCTTAATCCCAACTACATTTTGATTAAATTTTGAAATTAGGTCCGCTAAAAAGGCTTTCC
>NW_018164804.1:16171-33040 GCF_001263595.1 Phalaenopsis equestris
TTTCAATTTATAAAATGGGCCAAAAACTTGCAATGCTCGGTCCGTTAAACAAAATAAACGTTGCAAAGCGTCAAAAAAACAAATAAATAAATAAATAAAACAAATTTGGCATGCAAAATTGGGTCTTAGAGTTGAAAAGTTATATGATATTTTTAAGGGGGATATCCAATTTTTTAGATATAATTATTATCCTTCATGCCCTAATCCTGAAAAGCCTTAGGCCTCTTTCCGCACTCTAATGTGTAGATGTTCGACGGCTAATCACTGGAGGTCATGTCACCCACAACTATAACGACGTGGTTACCGGTGGTTAGTTATCCAGACGTTTGGTGTCTGGACGAAATATTTTCTTCTAATATCGGGGGATATAAATGCTACTTATTATAAGAAATGGTGGTTGGCTTGCGATGAAAGTTCTGTCAGGAGCTTTTACCACTAACAATGGATAAATAATTTAGCATTATATAAATGGACCTTCTAAAATTTTTTGAAATTAAATTGTTAAATTGCAATATAAATCTTATAATCTTATATATGAACTTATTGCAGAGGTGTTCATCAAGTGTGAAATAAAAATAAAAATAAAGCCAAGCCTTCATAATATTTGACTTAATTTCATCAAACTCAAATCACAAGTCACTCATTAAGATGGATTTAAATGGATTCACGCATCTATCTGACTCAATTGCATTAAACAGTTGCAGTTTTTACCATCGTTGTAATATGTATATAGAAAAAGTGTCAGCATAAATCTTGAGGAGATCTGATAATGCATACAAGATTGGGCATATCAAAGAAGGGCCCACAAATAAGAGACTCTAAAGCCCAATTATCTAATTGAAAGCATCCAGACCTAGACAGTTCAAGGAACCAAACGGTTCAAACCTGCAGACTAACTAGAAGCAATGTATAGGAAAACACAAGTCACTCCACGAGATAAAACCAATCCAAAGGGGAAGCTAACACCTAGGTTCCCTAATTCTATCAGAAACATTGAATAGTCTCCCCAAACGTCATAAAAAAATCAAAGAGATTAATCTTATGTCACCCTCAAGATTTCTCTATATAGGGGCAGCTACCTATCAGATTACAGTGATTTACATTTTGTCTAATAACAAAGCTCTGTCCTAACGAATGGAGCTCCTTTTCAGGTTCGGTCTTACCATTTATTGATCAACTGATTGCGCAAATTAGCCTTAAGGGGTGATCTTACCAATCCTTTGCTAATAAAAGGACAACCAACTGCAACATTAAGCCTATATGATCGATAGACTTTCAGACCAGTCTGACCAAAGAGCCTCTCTAGCTTAGCCAGCTGACATCGCCTAATTAGGGCTCATCAGTCTAGTCAGCTGACCCTTAGAGCAACTACGCTCTAGACTAGCATATATAAAATATCTTTAACCAGTACAACCCTTATTCAAGCAGGGGCATAAATGCAACATCACATATTACACAAATTTTTCTCTATAAATATGGAATCTTTCAATGAATAAGTTCTGATTTTCAATTTTACTAAGTTTAGCAAAATATAAAGATATGAACTCCAAAATTATTCTACATTAAATTTGACAAAGCTCAAAAACTTAAATATTTACAATTGCAGGGCCCATTAACAAGCGAACTTAACATAATCCATGTGATTAGGGCCTGTGGCATCACTTATTATCATTACTTATTAACATTATGGATTTGTGGACCTCGCATAAATTAAGTGCCCTTTTGTGGCAGCTTATAGGGTGCGGCAGCATTTTTAAAACACCGCCTCCCGATTTGGATATCGTATTTAGTCTAAATATTTTGTGCCGCGGCATTTTTCTATCGCGATTCTCTTCGTGATTTCGCAAGCCGGACTCCCCATGAGTCCCAAGTATGAATTTTGGGATTAGTAAAGAATTTCTATGCTGCCCCTTCCCATATCTCGCTCACTCCCCTCGCCCCCTCGCCCTCGCCATCTTCTTTGTCGTTTGCTGTGTGCTCCAGACTGCGGGTTGTTGTGCAATTCGGAAACTTCTCCCGCCATTTCTCCATTGAAGTGGCACACAAGGAATGGAAGGAGGCGGAGCGGCGTACAATCCTCAGACACCTGAGGAGGTCTTCAGGGATTTTAGAGGCCGTCGGGCGGGCATGGTGAAGGCTCTGACGACAGGTCTTTGCTTTGCCCTATCCCATCACCTTCCGTTTTATTTCGTGCGGGTTTTACTGTTTTTCTAAATTTGTTGCATACTCTCCTGTGCAATGTGTATTCTAATTTATAGTCTGCTTTCTTGTTTTGATGGTGGTGGTGCTGTTTCAGAAGTAGAGAAGTGTTATAGTATGACTCATATACCATATAGGGACAGAAACTAGAACGAAGCGGAGCGAAAGAATCTGTCCAAATCGGGAAGTTACGTTATATGGGTTGGGGTTATACGGTACACGGGTAATTTGGGAATTACATATTGTACTGTAGGTCTTACTCTAGGATTATAAATAGACTTGTTTGTAATCCTAGGTCTTTGAGAGAGTAGGATCCTTTATTCTGTAATCTGTTTTCTGAATATTGAAAGGAACTCGCCGCTCTGCTCCCGAGGATGTAGGCATCTATCTTTGCCGAACCTCGTTAAATCTCTGTGTTCTTTTGGATTTGTGTCGATTACTGTTTTTTCTTCGCCCTAATTTTCTCAATAAGAAGTTCTACCGGCTGTGTGATCCGGGTAAGTTGTATTATACTGTGCCAGGCTTTTTTACTAAATTTTTCTGTTTCAGCCTGGGAGTTTTTGAGAATCTAGCGACTAGCGAGAGTGATATTTGGGGTTTCGGTCATGGTTAATAGCTCCTCTTGCTCTCTTATGTTTGATTGCTTTCATTCATTTCGGTACCAAGGTAGGATTTTGGGATTTGCTAGCTAAATATTGATATTTCTTCAACTGATAGCATGCAGGAAATATCTTTTTTTCTTGTTGTTTGTTGGATTTAGATCAATGGAAAATTAAATTTTATGAGCATTTCATAATCTATGAATGGTGCTTTTCTCTGTCCACTTTTTTTTTTTTGTTGGTAACGAGAGATGTTACATTCGTTGTCTGCCGATTCTCTTTTTATTGTTCTCTTTGTAACATGTTTTTTTATATCTAAATTGGTATTCATGTTGAGATGCGTACACAGACGCACACAGAGCTGCACCAAGATCATCATGTTGAACACATTCTTACGGTAGTCTGTTCATGTTGTTGCTTCTTTGTAAACCATGGTTAATACTATGTTTCATGCCTTAATGGTAAAATGCTTTTATATTTCAGAAAAGGAGAACTTGTGTCTTTATGGGCTTCCTAATGAGACCTAGGAGGTGACCTTGCCTGCTGAGGAAGTGCCCCATGAGCTCCCTGAACTTGCATTAGGAATAAATTTTGCCAGGGATGGCATGGATGAAAAGGATTGGTTGTCACTTGTTGCAGTTCATAGTGATGCATGGTTATTTGCAGTTGCCTTTTCTTTTGGAGCTCGGTTTGGATTTGACAAAGAGGCCAGGTAAATTTTAGGTGCAAACTTGCTATTGTTGGTCACTTTTAATTTAAAAAGTTAGCATTGAACAAGCTCTCGATCAAGGCATATCAATATTTGAATTTAAATGCCCTTATGTAACTTGATTGGGCGGTCTCTCATTGGTAGAATGCTAGCAATAACAATTCCGAGTAATGGGGGATTTCACGATCGAGTCACATCTTACCGAGTAAGATACATTACTCGGTCTAATTCAAGGCTAGCATCTACTGCAATCTACATAACTCTCTTTGGACAGAAATGCTTTGCTTCATGCTTTACAAATCTAACAATAAAACTCCAACAACACACTAACTTCTAGTCATGTCCCACGGTAGGGAAGATCCATCGATGGATGAAAAGGAAAGGGGTTTTGATGTATTATTCTTATTCTTGCTAATCTGTTGGATTCTGTTCCCCAAGAATAGACTTTTTTTGTACTATTTTTTTTTTTGGGAGGTTCATTGTGTTCGTGTCTGTATGAAGTAATACTTGAGCTAAGTTCTCCTCTTGGCATAAAACTATTTTGACAATTTTGGTGGTCCGAGAAATTAGAGGTAAAATAGACATTATCATTTTGTTTATTGCATATATTTTTGATTTAATCAAAACAGAAGACAACAAATATTTTTTGATTTTTGTTTATTTGTATCTGTCTTTATCATTTTTTATTTTTTCTGATACTCACGAGAGTGTGAGAACTGTATGTCATCTTTTGGAAGTGATCTGTGATGATTTTATGCTTCTGCATTATATATTTTTGTACTATCAATAAGTTATTCTAAATAAGTTCCCCCAAACAGCTTTATCAGACAAGGGCATGAATGTCATTTATACAGTCATAACTACCAATAAACTATTTTGAATAAACTACCTCAAACAACAAGTTAATTTATTTTGATAATTATCAAATTATGAATAATCAACAGTTGCTTCAAAGATACTCTAAATAAGGTTTACTTCATAGGAATGTTTCGTCCAACCAATGTACAAGTCGGACTTTTCAACCTTAGCCAATAAAAATGACATTCCGAAATGAGATTTTAGAGAGAGAAAAAAAATTTCTCAAGCGTGTGGTCTGTGATCGGCCACGTCAGCTTTTTTGGGAAATTATGAAATTATTTTCCAGCGTTGCTTTCTGATTTGAAGCTTCCGAGAATAATTAAATTTAATTTTAACAAGTTGATAGAAATTTTTGCATACACACCAATCATTCAAAATATTAAACATAGTATTAATCGCTCAATTTTTAAATATAACATTTTAAACATTATTTTCATTGCAACTAATAAGGACTTGTACGAAACAAAACTATTTGATGTTGATGTAGTAGAACAGAGCAAATTTAACAGCTTTAATAAATCTTATAAATTTTGATTTATTAAGTCCTGTCGGCAGCATGATTTAATAAATCTCATAAGATTTATTAAATTCTTAACTTAAAATTATTTATTTATGACATGTTTGGGACAGCTTATAAGTGCGGCGGTGTTTTAAAAACGACATCTAACCGTTTGGTTTGCGCATTTTTTAAAAAGCTGTCTGCCGCGTTTGAGTTTTTACACTAAACTCAGACCGCAGGTCGTCCCCCGCGGGCAAGCTGTCCCAAACAGACCCTTAATCTCATAAGATTTAAGTTAAGTCCTACTTAAATTTATTAACGACTCCATAATGAAATTAATAAAATGTAATTTGGGTTATAAACAAGTCAAATTTGTGCGAGCTCGTGTTCAAAATTATTCGTGAACATTACGTTCTTATTTGACTTTATTTATGTATTGTTGTTCGAAATTTAATAATCATCAAAAACAATTTTTTTTTTATTTTCAAATATTAATTGCTTCACGTTGCTGGGATCCTCTTTTAACATGTATGTAAATCCACTTTTTGCTTTAATATCCGGTTTGGGTTTTTTTGGGGAAGACTTTCTCTTGTATTTACATATTCAGGCGGTAGCATTTATGCATACCATCCCTTTCTTAGATATTTAAGTTCCTAAAAACACTCATGTACGTACATATCACCTAATTCTTACATATTTAACATAACTAACACCTAATTTTTCTATTTTTTACATTTATACAAATCAAATGTTTGAAATCATTTCAAAAATACTATTACTTTATATTTTACATATTATTTATTTAATATTTATTTAATATATATATATTTTTTATTTTGAATCAAATGATCAAACTAAAATGAAGAAATTTTTATTTCTGTTCGATCAAGCTCAAAAAAATTATTATTATCTCTTTTATTTAATAAATAAATAGAACACTATTTAAGTGGGACCCGCCTCAAAATGGAAGATGATCTTAGAGTCGACTCAAGTCAACTCAGATCCCAAGTTTCTATTTACAAATATTCCATTCTCTTTCATCCATTTCTCAAGTGGTCTATAAAATATCCAAATTCATGGTAAATGGTAAAGCACAATTCTTATTTTTTATTTTTATCAAATTCAAAATAATTTAATTGAGGCACACGTAAATGCATCAGTTGAGTAGTTTAAGGGTCTGTTTGTGATAGCTGTAGCTTATTAAATAATCTGCTAATAAACTGATTAAAAATAATATGTTGATAAGCTAGGTGTGGTAGCTATTACAAATTTTTATTTTTTTCGAAAAGTCAGAGTGCTGACAGAAAGCTGTCACCGAATCTATCTGCATCTAGATAGATGCAGTGTGAAAACGTTTTCAGCATTTTCAAAATACATAAGCTACCAAAACTCAGTTTACCCAAACAGGTCAGGTGCGTTTTCAAAACTTCACCGTACCAAATAAATTGCCCCAAACAGGCCCTAAAAATAATAATAATATATTTGAAAATATCAAAATTTTCAGCAATCTGAATGTTATTTTCAATAAAAGAAAACAGAAGGAATAAAACTACTAAAAAAAGACGGAAGAAGAAGAAGAAAAGATGGAACGGAATGCTTAGGAATTTATGGGATCTCTTGCTAGAGTAAAACCATATTTACAAATTTACCACAAATGTGCATATGTGTAAGATAAATTTTAAAATTCATTTCGATCCTGACATTGTTTGAATGCCATCTTTCTTTATAAATGTTTTAATCTTTAACATCTTCATAAATTCTAATTTTGCTCTATTGAAAAATAAATTATTATTTTTGAAATTACATATGCAGTACCCGAAACATTACTATTTATAAAATCTGCCATCCAGGGGTTATTTTTGACATATCGAACGGATATATTTATAATGTGCTGCAATCAATTCATTGAGAATTTAATTTAAAAAAAACTATAGGCTGGGTATTATCGTGAATTTTGACATTTGAGAATTTGAAATATGAATGGAAGAAGGTGTTTGATTTGTAAATAGTAATGTTTTAAGTGTTATGTATGTAAATGCGCCTATTATTTATAAAACAAGTACCCAAACGTGATGTTTTAGGGAGGGGAGATGGAAGAGAAAATTGGACTTGGGAGATTTGGAGGCTCGTTGAAGGTTGACAATGTGCAGGCTCTCGCTGCAAAGGTGAGCTCAGAGATTCCAGATAGATATGTGAGGGAGGAGAGGAAGGCCGACATAGTCGCCCGCGACGAAGAAAACTCCGGCGAAGGCATCCCGATCATCGATTTCGGCAAGCTATACGATTCCGAGTACTCGGAGGAGGAAGCTGCAAGGCTGCACTCCGTCTGTGCAGATTGGGGCTTCTTTCAGGTTCATCTTTATGTTCTTCAAAGGATTTAATTCAATACGTCTTAATTATAGTGAAAGAGGCTGTTTTTTTTCCTTTATTTAGAAAAATATAAACCTGAAAATTATTCAAATTTTTAAATATAATATTTTGATCATCAAAATTTAAAATTTATATTTTTACCACTTAAAATTTTATTTTCTTTTGGAATATAAGTGCTAAATCTGTCATATTTAAAATTTTAAGTGATCTTTTACTATTTAATACTTGGTATATCAACTATATATTTATTTGATGAAGCACGAATCTCAAAATGATATTCAAATTGAGAATTTTTAGTTAAAATTCAAATCACCTGAATTATAATTTCAATAAATTTATTGTCAAATTGAACTTCCGAATGAGATGAACCCATTAAAATCATAAGTGATCGAACTGATATATGAAAGCAAATCAAAGTATATGAAACATAGTTGAAGATCAAGTGAGGATTTAAATGATTTTCAAATATTGTATAATTGCATATTTATAATCAAATCAAGCATCTCTATGAGATAAATTATTGCATATTTGGAGAATCTTAGAGTTTTACTTGCCTACAATGGCTCTCAATTGCGAAAGAAAATATTACGTCTGTTATCTGCACATCCGCACATGCGGACGGCCAACTTTAGCACTACAACTCGGCATGCATGCTAAGGTGGCCTTGCCGAGCTGTACCTGCAGACAACCGAACACAATGAAATTCATCATGAACTGATCATCTTTGATTTCTTAACCACTCTGATCATATAAGTAATGTTAAGCGCAGCTAATAAATCATGGCATATCCCAAGATATTATAAGCAAACTAAGACAAGACATTGAAGAGTTCTTTAAGCTTCCATTAGAAGAGAAGGAGAAAGTCGCTCAAATACCGGGCCAAATAGAAGGCTACGGCCAAGCATTTGTTCATTCAGAGGAACAAAAACTTGATTGGGGAGACATGCTTTTCCTCGCAACATTTCCTCCAAACATCAAACAATTGCAATTATGGCCCACTAATCCGCCTTCATGCAGGTACTAATTTTATGATTAATCTCATTAACATATCATTAGCAATCAAAAACTTTATTTATCAAATCTTTTTCATTAATAATGTTTTTAGGAAAACTCTTGACGAGTATGCAATGGAAGTGAAAAGAGTAGCTGACGGTCTCTTCAAAATGATGTCAAAAAATTTGGGGCTAGGATTTGAGAAGTTTTATGAGATGTTCAGAGGGGGTATGCAATCTTTCAGATTCAATTACTATCCTCCATGTCCATGTCCTGAGAAGGTCTTGGGTCTTTCTCCGCACTCTGATGCTGTCGGATTGACAGTATTGCTACAAATAAATGAAGTGCAAGGCTTGCAAATTAGAAGAAATGGTGGATGGCTCCATGTTAAAGCTCTACCGGAAGCTTTCATTGTTAACGTTGGTGATGCTATTGAGGTAATCAACCTAGTATTTTAAGCTATAAGTTCTGCATCAATTTTAAGAGTGTAAACTATGATTTAGACATAAAAATTTACTTGAACGTTGAAAATTTTCTCAAAAAATTAATTGAAATATTTTCTTGAATATTTAAACTGATAGGAAAGATTCAAAACCAACTTGGATTTCAAATAAATTTAAATTGAATTGACAATGTATGCATCAATGCATGTACTAAGTAACTATTTTTGCATGTATTCACATATTTTACATTTATGAATAATTATATTATGATTGCCTCGAAAGATGGAATAATGTAAATATGAATTAAAATTTATCATCATATTTCTATGGTTGCCGCAGATATTATGCAACGGGAAATATAAAAGTATTGAGCACAGGGCTATTGTGAGAAATAACAAGGAGCGGCTATCAGTTGCTGGATTTCATACACTAAATGTTGGTGATGTGGTGGGACCGTTACCAGAGATATCAAAAAGAGATAAGTTGCTTTATAGAAGTTTGCCTTTTGAATAGTATGCAAAGCTTATTTTTGCTAGCAAATTGGAAGGAAAGAATATTTTGGATCACATGAAATTGGATGAATGATGATGAGGATGAATGACATAGCTCTCCTACTTATATAGATGTCAAGGCCATTGAAACTTTGTAGTTGGTGATAAAATACATGTAAGAGATTTAAAATGTCTTTTATTTTTATTCTGTATTTTGGATCGCATGAAATTGGATGAATAATGATGAGGGTGAATGACATAGCCCTCCTACTTATATAGATGTCAAGGCCACTGAAACTTTGTAGTTGGTGATAAATAAATGTAAGAGATTTAAAATGTCTTTTATTTTTATTCTATATTTTATAGTTTATTTTGTTTGATCAAGTGTGATTTTTATAAAAAGCATGGATCTCACTGTGAAACCCCTCAAGTAGAATGAAGTCGAAACTCTTAAACAGCGATGCGCCTTTTGGTGTAGTGGTGAAATTTTCATTAGAAAATCCTTTTGGTGTAGTGATGGAATTTTCATTAGAAGCTTCAAAGTTAACAGTGTTCATTATGGAGCACTCCTAGTATGGGTGAATTCCTGGAATGTTGCACAAACGAAACCAAATTGTGATGCCACTAGGCCCAAGCAAACAATACATTGATGGGTGAGTGTCTGAGTTGTCACAAATGATATCAGAGCAAAATCAATTCAAAATTTTGAACTGTGTCATGTAGAACAAAATGTTATGCCATGGGAGCCGCCTCTTGAACCCAATATGGGACAAGTGCTACATGGCAGGAGCCTCTTCTTGAATATGCAGGGGTCATCTTTAGAATCCTATATGTTCGGTGGATGATTATGGATAAAAAAACAAGCATGGACGTCGACTGCTTAAGCGGGGGAGATTGTGAAATCTTTTAATCAGAATGAAACCGAACTCTTAAACATCGAGGTGTCTATTGGTGTAACGGTAGAATTTTCATTAGAAACTCCAAAATTAAGTGTTTTTCCTGAAACACTCCTCAGATGGGTGACCTCCTGGGAAGTTATATCAGAGGAGCAAAATCTTAAGGCCATTTGGCCAAAGTGGACAATATATTGATGGGAGAGAGTTCGGGCTGTCACACTCAAAGAGTCCTTGTAGTGTATAATTTGATCCAAAGTTAATATGTTTTAATTGAACTCCTAAACAAGTTCAAAATATAAGGTCATTTGGCCAAAGTGGACAATATATTGATTGGAGAGAGTTTCGGCTATCACACTCAAAGAGTCCTAGTGCATAATTTGATCCCAATTTTATATGTTTTAATTGAACTCCTAAACAAGTTCAAAATGGCATGATCAACAAATATATTATAAAGTATCACGTTTAAAATGTCGATCGATGCTTGAATCAATTAAGGGCTTAGACGAGACAACCGACCCAACTAAAACAATTTTTTTTTTTTTTTTCTTCGAGCCAAGTACAAGTTTTTTCCAAGATGGGAATATGGGGTTATTTTGCTTGGCACAATAAGCCAATAATCACATGTCACCCATGTGATTAGCCATCAACGCCTTTCTTTGAATTATGGCGCATAGCATATTTCATTGTTATCTAAAGGGTAGAAAACAAGCTATTTAAATATGTGAAAATATTGAATTTAAACTTATATTAAATAATTTAAAATAAAAACCAAATAGAAATATCAAATGACTATCTTAGACTTAAAAACAGATTTCGATCATTGATTTGATCAATTTTGATTAATTTGTTCATAACAAATGATATTAGAGTTCAAATTTAGGTGTACCCCGGAATTAAAAATCCTAGACAATTCATCCCCATTAAAGCCTATGAATACATGGATCTGTCGAAGATAAATATTTTAAAAACTAATCAATTGGCAAATTTACACTCATACCACAAAATTCTTATCAATTTGCATATCTAACACTTACAATTTGATATATACACTTAAAACTTAATGGTGCCATAAACCTACCAATGGAGTATATATTTCACTTTTAAGATGATGCTATTATGATAGTTTTGATGTGATATTAAAGATTCAAGTGATTTGCATGTAAATATGAATACTTACGTTTTAGATACATACACACACAAGAATTGACAGGCATGCATGTAAATGACCTTAATTAATTATGATTATTGATTTATTTTGACTCTTAATTGATAAAAATTTTAGTGTGTATTTTGATTATAATTTTATTGAAAAATATCGAGCGTCGAAGCTATCAAGGTTAATGCCGTTTGGAGTTAACGTCGACAAAAGATAACAGTCTTGCTTGAAGAATATTGAGCATCGATGGTGATCAATGATAATTGTCAAGTCCTGACATATAGAACATTGAAATCTCCCTCATAAAATTCTCCTTCAATTTCCTTGGGAACTCCCTACATGTGTAAAGAATAACAAAGTTGAATGATCATATGTTTGTCAAACGCGGCTCACAGAATGCTTTTGTAGATCATGTTTGGACTTTCAAACAAGATTCCTTGTATCATTGAACTATTGAAAAATGTAGTTCAAATGGTATTGAGCCCAAATTCAAAAGTTTCTGATTTGTTATCACATATCTACCTAGATGAATGTTCGTCTAGAATTATGCTGAATCAAATAAATTTTTTGTTAACATGTCGATTGCCCGTTATATTAGCATTAAGGTTGTCAAAAAAGCTCGTTGTTCGTGAACAGTTCGTGTTCGGTTCGTCGATGAGTTCGTGTTCGGTTCGTCGATGAGTTCATGTTCGATTCGTTCGATAAGTAAATGAGATGAACGTGAACAATTTTTTTTCGTTCGATTAGTTAAACGAACCAAACGTGAACAATGATGTGTTCGTTCGTGTTCAAATCGTTATTTTTCGAAATATAAAATAATTATATATAAAAAATTATGATATTTTAAAAAATTAAATTTTATAAATTATAATATATAATAAATTAATAATAATAATATATTAATATACTACATTAGTAATATACTAATATAGATATAATATAAATTAGATAATTAATATAATATATTATTTATATATATTAATATTAGCGATGTCAAACTGGTGACTTCACGAATAGTTTCGAACACGAGTTTATTTCAAACAAACTAAATTTCAAACAAACCCAACACAAACACAAGCTCTGTTCGTTCGTGTTCGATTCGTTTACACCCCTAATTAGCATAACTTTCATGTTTACCACAAGCTCTTTTTTTATTTATTTATTTTCTAAGGGCATCTGCATGGGAACCACCCAAACATTATATATTTACATATATATATAATACCTAAAGTTCCATGTTTACTAGTATAGTATTTAATCTTTAATAAAAAAATATCATTATTACTAGTTTTTTAAAAGTTACATAGTTTCCATGCATAAATTTATAAGTTTGATACTAAAATATTATAAATATAAATATTAAATTTGAATTGTTAGAAATATATATACATGGAAACTATATGGAATGTATTTAAATTTACTTTTTTTAAGTTCTATAATATGAACATCCTCTTTATTAGTTTCTTCAACGATAAAAAATATTAATTCTTTCCTCAGAAAAATTGTGAAAATAATCCAAAAAACATATATATATATATATATATATAATTGAATGACATGCATTAATTTTATGTAAACAGGGATATGTAAATTTGATTAGACTAATTTTACCGGATTAAACAATTTTTATCGGATATGTTTTTTTTTATTTCATTCGTAGATTGCAATCTCCGGCTAAGCTTAATTTATTATATGAATAATTTAAGCAAATTATTCATATAAATAGTTCATGAATAATTATGTTAATTAATGATTTATGTAGGATTATATGACATATGTAAATTAAAAAGCGTATGTGGCTAAATTGTTTTCTTAATTTTTTATTATATATAGTAAGTCAACAAGACTTTAATTAATACTGAGGAAACAGCATCAGCTTTCCCGGTCAAAGTTATCTTTTATTTTGTTCTCTTCTTTCCCCACATTTAAATTGTCATATTCATGAACAGTTTCTGATGCAAATCCCACCCAAGATCTCGGCTTATGTATGTATACATGTGTGTGTATGTATATATATTCCACGTGGAGACTCGCCCACCTCTCAAAGGGGTTGAACCAAACCCTCCTCTTGAATGGTCAACTAGACCGGGGGCAAACAAAGTATCGAAGAGGACCATCACTACCTTAAAATACATACACTTATCTATAATAATGACGCCTCCTGACATCCATAATGTCATTTTTTCATCAAGACATTATGAATAGATGTAACATTTTACTTGATATATTGTATAATTTCTTATATTTCATTGTGTGGATGCAGAGTGAGGGGATCAAAGAGAGCTCTCTTAGATTAGGGGTGTAAACGAATTGAGTCGAGCTCGAGCCACCCTTAGTTTGAGCTTGAGCTTGATTAATTTTATCGAGTTTGAGCTCGAGCTCGAGCTTAAGGGCCCGTTTGGGGCAGCTTATATTATGCGGTGGCGTTTTGAAAACGCACATGGTCTGTTTGGGTAAACTGTGTTTTGACAGCTTATGCGTTTTCAAAATGCAGAAAACAGTATTTTCACACCGCACTTATCTAGGTGCGGTGGCAGCTTATTGGTAACAATCTGGCTTTTCCAAAAAAAAATAAAAATTTGTAATAGCCACCGCACCTAGTGGAGAGGAGAGAAAGATGACACCGCCGCGCGAGAGAACGGAAATTTGGCGCAGATCGGTGCCATATTATAGAGGAAGCCCTAGATTCTTCTGATTGCGAGAATGAATCTTGTCCGTTAAATTGTCTATTATAAATAACATATAAAGTTGCATTTACATACATACCTCGCAATATTTATATATTTACATACTGAGCCCTAAACTTTCATATTTATATTTATACTATTCAAACCTTTGACGTATCTATCACTACGACTAACTATTCATATTTTTTTATTCCTAATATTTTATGAATATATATATCAAATTTTTGGTGTTAGCTTATAAATGTTTTAGAATTGTGTCATGTGTATGTAAATTGCCCTAACATAAATCATTGTACTCTTCCATGATTAGGGCTGCTAATTTACGAGCTCGAAAAAGTATTGTCTGTGATCATAATGAATTTAACATCAAGATGATTAGAATCAACATTCATTCGCCGTCAATAATTATATTGCTAACAGGATCAACTTTTATTGTCACATCAAGTTGTACAAAAAAATATTGTATCAGGAATCTTATTTGAATTTTTCATCAGGACTCCAATGAGGACTTGCCACGTTACACCTTAGTGAAAGAAATTAATTAATTTAACACATGGAGGGGTCTGCGTGGTAGACTCTGATTAGAGTCCTGATGCAATATTTTTTTCTAGTTGAGCAATAATTTTTTATTTAAAATGAATCTATGGCCATTTACAAAAATTACACAATTCCTATAAATGTCCCTAAAATATATGTACATAAATAAGAATTATGAGTTCTCTATGTAAATTTACATGTACCGCACTTAAGTATTTAACATCACAAACAAAATGATAGAATTGCTAACCTTTTAGAAGTGAAATACTACTTTTCAAGCTAGAGTTTATGACACTGCCTTATAAATAGTAATATAAAAATTTGGAACTTATGTATGTAAATAGAGAAGACTTATGAGATATCTCTGTAAAGTTCTCTAAATTTTAATAGTTTTTAATCTTAAAAAATGTCAATAAAATAATTTTTTTCCAGTGCACTTTATTTTTATTGAGTTATGAGAAAATTTGACATTTTATTTAGGTTTATTGCTCCCGATTTAAAAATAATAGTGTTTTTTTTTTTTATTTTAAGTTATTAAATTAATTTTCTAGTTTATTTCTCTGAACTCTCAAAATTATAATATTCACTTCATTACATTCAAGTAAAAAATTATTTTTATTGAGTGGTTAATAAATTGTCACAAATTTCTTCTATTGAGATGGTGTATACATCAAAAATACTGTCAAGAATCTCAAAGTCATTGGACAGCTAAATTGGAGGTCAGGCAAAGTGGGCGTCCTAGCACTTTACCACCGTTCGGGCAGGGAAAATTTGATTGATCTCTCGCAGCTAGAGACTCTAACGACGGACCACGATTGTGGCCCCGACCGACCGGGACGCATGCAGGAGCGCCCAATCGCACCAGATTGACTGATCCACGACGAATGAGATCGGTGTGCCACCTATCACCTCGACCAACAGACACGGACATCGGATGACACAATTGTCACTCAGTCGGTCGTCTCAGTTGACTGACGTCAAGCTAATTGGCTAGCCGATCACCCCATAATTGAAATTCAAATTGTAATGCAATATATAACATGAAATCCATACAAATAATTAATGTTTTGATCACGTTAAGAATGGTTTTGATGATTGTTTTATTCTTTGCGTAATTGCATAAAATATATCTCTAGAAATATAGAGCAAAAAATATTAATGATGGTACTGAAGATGAAAAAGGTGAGCACTGAAATGAGCCTCTCCCTCGACTCTTGTAATAATGAATTTCAGCGTTACTTTACTTTCTCCCTTTCTCTCATTCATCCGACTGAATAATATGTGGTGAAGATTTTTGTTTAACTCATATATATATATATATATATATATATATATCACGAATCTCGAGGCAACCTTTTGAGCAAGAAACATCCAAACTTTAATTAAGAGACATCCAGAGCTCTGATTTCAATAAACTTATAGTCAAATTGACCGGCTCGATGAAACAAACCCAATGATATAAAGACTAGTCTAATCCGAGTGAGACCAAGCTCATATTAAATCATTAAACCACTTTTGGAAGATTTCTGGAGGTATTTGAAAGGTCAAACAAATGTCAAATATAGCGAGTTCATAGTCGAATAGAGCATCTCTACAAGACAAATCTAACGAGCCAAAGATTGCTCAATTCTGACATATTTAAGGCACTTAGATATCCATCAAAAATCATCTAATCGAGGGAAGTTATCCGGACTGTTTGATTAAAATAGTTCATATTACTGCACTAATTGCACCCAGAACACTGTAAATAAAGTCTCACCCTTCACATGAGGATGGAGGCTTGAGAGAGAACTTGAGGCTTTGAAAAGGAGTTCATTCAAGTCCAATACAATCCCTGTTACCGCCGACCTCGATCGACCACTGTCGGCCACCGCCGACCTCCGTTGACCACCACCGACCTCCGTCGACGACCATCGTTGTCCGTCGGGGACCACCGCCAACCTCTGTCGATCACCGATGACCTCCTTCGATCATTGTCGACAACTACCACCGACCTCTGTCGACCACCGTCGGCCACCATCGATCATCGCTGACCTTCGTCGACCGCATCGACTGCAATCGACCACCGCTGACCTCCGTCAACAATCACCGACTTTCATCAATTGTCGTTGACTACCGCCGATCACCGCTGGTCTCCATCAGCCACCGCTGACTAGACGTCGTCAGTCGACTTTATAACTTGGAAAGCTAGTAACTTTTTCCCGTTTGTGGGACAAGGGATCTCTGTAATAATCAATTAATAATGGATTTTCGCAATTGGGCCAGACCCCGTGATTTTTTCACTTTCTGGGTTTTCCACGTAAAAGTTTTTGGAGTCATCACTGCTTGTTTCTCTTTCATATGTGTGTGTGTTGAATTCTCGTATAATGCTAAGATGATAATTCGTTACTCTACCGCCACGGATTTCCCTGCATGCATCAATATATGTATGT
>NW_018164804.1:34546-37460 GCF_001263595.1 Phalaenopsis equestris
TATCGGCAGGTCTTCAGTTCATAATAACATTGAAGTTGTGCTACTTCAATTTGCTCCTTTTTTTTCAAGTGAAAACGAGAGGATGTCTATTTATGGGCCCAATATAACAAGTATTTTTGTCATTTGACCAAACATTGCCGCAAACACCCAATTGAACGAATCACATTGGTTCCTCTTGATGATAAAAAATTTATTGATGATCAGATGACCTTATTGGCCTCAAAATCAAGTGATATTGGGCACGATGGTTCCTCTCATCAAAATACTCGATTTAACTATAAGCACTTAAATTTTGGAATTCATTTGATTCCATAAATAACCATTCAGATTCTCTGAATGTAATTTAATAGCTTAATCCATACTTGATTTGACTTATTGGATGATCTAATCCATTTGACTATAAATTTATTGAAATCGGAGCTCTGGATAAATTTTAATCTGAATAACAACACTTTTTGTTTAAAAAATGACTTGAGATTCATGTCAAGTGATAATTTTTTTTTATTACGCATCGATAATAATTAAGTAATAATTAGATCAAAAATTAGTCGTTAATATGTATTTTAAATATAAGTCCATCAAGTAAAGTGAAACTTTTATCAAAAGTGGATTTTTTTTTTCTTTTTGGGTAGTATCAATGGAGGTCTTTGTTTAATAACATTTTAGACTTATTTTAGGCCCATGGGAACACACAAGTCAAGTAACCCGTTCACCAATAGTTCCCACACTGGTTAGGCAGCCGACATGAGCTCACATTATTATATTCAGTTTTCTTGGAATACAATCTTTTCCAATAGTCGTGCTGACCATCAGTACGAGCAATATCGACGGCTATCTAAAGCAGATCAACCACCTTTCCTGCACAACCTCTCTTGGACAAGATCATCTCAATCTCGTACGGCATCTCAAATTCCAAAAATAGCGCTGTAGCATGTAACGTAACACGTTTTTCACATTAATTAAATATCAGCCGTCCGATACAGCTGATCAAACCGTCATGTATAGTAACGCTAAAGAAAGAATATTCTTTTGAGGAAATCGGGCGAAGTTCCATGAAAGTCGGAATTGAAGAAAATCGCGGTTCTCGTCCCCAGGAACGCGTCGGCCCTAAGCCGCCATGAACCCTATATAAATCTCGCCATTGTTCTTTCTTCTTTCTGTTTAGTTTACTTTTCTTTCCCGCCTTTGTGTTTCGCTTTTGTGGGGATTATGATGGCGGCATCGGTGGAGATAGGTGGTTTGAAGATGGAAATATCGATGGTAAGAGGGGATTATGTAGGCTTGGCTTCTCTCCGGCATGCGAGCTGCGCAATTCCCTTGGCTGGAGGGAGGTCGCGTCCGTCTTCATTAGCGCGGAGAGGTCTGGTGGTGAGATCGGAGGCGGTGATTGAGCGCGATCGGATTGGCTTGGTAGCAATCAATGGTGTGGAGAATCTGGTGATAATTCAAATTCTTTTTCGGGTTTTGGAGAATCGAATTGTTTGTTTCTCGAGTTTTGGGGTGGTTGGTTGGATTGGATATTGATTTGTGGATTGTTTCAAGTCGAAGTTGGTCATGCGGATTTCTTATTTATATTTGTCTGTTCTTTGTCGCTTGAATGCATTAATGGTCGGGTCGATTTGGATTTTATGCTGTTTTTAGCGGGAATTTTGTTGAATTGAGTAGTGCTTATGAGGAATTGGAAAATTCTTTTAATAGTTGCATTATGCTTAATTAATGCAGAAAATGCCGTTGAATTTATTTTGTTCCACGTTCTTTCTTGGTCTTGAAAAGCGATGCCATCTTTTGATTCCAACAAGCTGATTTCTGTGTTTGGGTTTTCTCATCATAGTTACTTTTTAGCTGTAAAATATATAAATAAATCAATCTAACATTCTCTCTTTGATTTTGTTACTATTTCTGATTATTTTAAATTCTATTAGGAGAAAAACAATGCCTCCTACGGGCTCCAATCAGGGGATGATAAAATGAGAGACAAGGATGTGCTTCCAAATCCTCGAAGGAAGACAAAAATTGTGTGCACAATTGGGCCTTCTACAAACTCACGTGACATGATATGGAAGCTCGCTCAAGCAGGAATCACGGCTGAATATGTCACATGGAGATCATAAATCTCACAAAAAAACTATTGATTTGGTTAGGGAATATAATTCCCATAACAGAGATAATGTTATTGCCATTATGCTGGACACCAAGGTACCTATACATTTTGCATGATCTCCCATTGCTTAATTTTTTTTCCTTAAATTAAGAGATAAATAATCTACTGTTAACATGCTACATTGAATGATTAAAAGATATTTTATGCTGGTTATGAAATTGATAAAAAAATGTTATATGATTGATGTTTAAAGCCGTAAAACTTCATTTAGGGACCTGAAGTTAGAAGTGGAGATGTAGTCCAGCCTATTTTACTTGAAAAAGGCCAAGAATTCAATTTTACCATCCAAAGGGAAGCCAGCGCTGAGAATACTGTTAGCGTGAATTATGATGATTTTGTGAACGATGTGGATGTTGGAGACATTATATTGGTTGATGGTAGGTACTTTTCTTGCTGGATACCTCTAGTTGAATTTTATCCTTTAAATATTAAAATTTATTGCTGCAGATTGTATTACTTTTTTGCTTATTGTTCATTTTAAGTATTGCTCGGGTGTCAAAATCTTTTCTCTAATTTTTTAGTAGACTTCAAGAGTCTTCATCCTTCATTCAATCTTCCTGGCTTGAATGTGATGTTAACTATGTTGTGAGATATGTACTTCCTGGCATAGAAATGAGACGAAAAGAACACAAGCAAACACAGATCGTTTACGTGGTTCGATCCAACTGGATCTACGTCCACGGGAGGGAATCAATCAAATATTTCACTAAGGCAAAAGAAATGGAGAATACATAGCTTATACATAGAGATGAG
>NW_018164804.1:39193-39626 GCF_001263595.1 Phalaenopsis equestris
GAGAAGATTTTGTTGAAGTCGATTCCTTCTACCTGAGTGAATCCCTTTGCAATGAGTCTGGCTTTGTATTTGATCCTGTCAATACCTGGTGTGCCTTCTTTCTTCTTAAAGATCCACTTGCAACCAACCACTCGTTTGTTCTTTGGTCGATCTACAAGTTCCCAGGTTTTGTTCTTCATCAGAGAAGCCATTTCCTCATCCATTGCCTCTTCCCACCTGAGTCTTTCCTTGCTCTTTAGAGCTTCCTTGTAGTTGCTCGGTTCTGCTTCTTCTATCTCTTCGGCAATACTTAAAGCATATGAGATTATATCTGTATGGCCGTATCTATCTGGCGGTCTGATAGTTCTTCTTTGTCTGTCTCTTACCAAGCTGTAGTCATCAGATCTTCTTTCTGGCTCAATCACTTGCTGCTCCTCTGCCACTTCATCCTGAT
>NW_018164804.1:41342-42597 GCF_001263595.1 Phalaenopsis equestris
TTCTTTAGCTCTAATAAGAGATTGTACCTCCTCCAGAGTAATAGTCTGTGCCCTTCCATAGAGCATCGCATCCTTGAAATGCTCGTAGCTCTTGGGAATAGAGTTTAGCAACAGTAGTGCCTTGTCCTCATCGTCCATCTTGACGTCGATGTTTTCGAGATCGTCGATGATCTTGTTGAACTCGTCAATCTGCTCTGAGACGGATTTGTCTTCATGCATTTTGAAGGAGTATAGGCGCTGCTTCAGAAAGAGTCTATTAGCCAAAGACATTGTCAGGTACAGTACCTCTAGTTTGGCCCAAAGCGCTTGAGCCGTTGTCTCCCTCGACACCGTCGCCCAAGCTCAGTATTATCAAACTGTGTGCCTTGTCCAGTATGCTGATCTTCTCCTTCTCGGTCATGTCAGCCGGCAATGTCGCCGACCCTTGCAAAGCTTCTGCAACACCCTACTGCACCAATAGAGCTCTCAATTTTACTCTCCATAGACCAAAATCATTATTACCGTTGAATTTCTCGATGTCGAATTTGGCGGAACCCATTATTGTGGCTTGATCCCCAATAACGTCTGAAGTCCGCTTTTCTGAGCACCTACAGAAGAGAGCCAGAAACAGAGTTCGAAGAAAGATGAAGCAGAAAATCCTTTATTATTTTCTCACACCATACATTATAACAGCCCTTTCTTATTTATAAGAATAGAGCATGGCACACTTGTAAATACAACCAAGGGTGGGTAATTAAGACAATTTGCTATAGAACCTAAACTAATATCAATACATCTTATGTAAGAGAAATGCCTAGGTCCCGAATGAGAGAGCCGCAGCTTTTGGAATAGGCGAAGTTGGAGCAATACAGAAGGCATAAAAACTTTAATCAGAGAAGATGAACCTTGACTTGGTTCAGGGAGCAAGCCGCATGAGGTAACATCCTTTTACTAATAATTTATGTTGCTTGCATAAATAAGAAATACTTAAGGATCTTCCCACAGACGGCGCCAATTGTTGTGAGATATGTACTTCCTGGCATAGAAATGAGACGAAAAAGAACACAAGCAAACACAGATCGTTTACGTGGTTCGATCCAACTGGATCTACGTCCACGGGAGGGAATCAATCAAATATTTCACTAAGGCAAAAGAAATGGAGAATACATAGCTTATACATAGAGATGGGCCCTCATCTTCTTTCTGTGGCCTCCCTCTCAAGCGACACCTTAATACAAGGCCTCAAGATGCTCTCCTCCTCTAACTCTATAGCTAT